>NC_134833.1:63597696-63897696 GCF_004210375.1 Tachypleus tridentatus | reverse complement strand
TCAGAAGCACATCACGGACTCGAACTATGGACCTATAGATCTGTTTCTGAGCTGGATGTATTCAGCTATTTTTACCTTAGAACTATCAAATTAAGTATGAAAGCCAGCGTCGTTTAGTGGCGCTTCTGTTGGGTTAGAATTATTCATAGGTCATCCAGAATAACTCCATATTGAGTTAAATGTTTTTTCAGCTGATCATATAGAAATCCGTTGAAATAGAGCACTTCTAATTTCGAATTCATTCAGAGTACGTTTTCTTGGTTTTCAATCTCTCTTTGCTTCCCATCTTACTTTTTATCATTGTTTAATAGAATGACACCGGACCACCCTCTTCCAAAACGTGTTAAACCTTCCTGTGACGCAACTCACTAGAGGTCAGCATTATTTTAATTACGTTGATATTCCATGTATGAACGCCAAAACGATTAGTACTTATTCGTTAATTTATTGAATTTCTACTAAGGAGCTATCTGACATTGGTCCAGGACAATGTCTTGTCTCCATGATTACTACTGACTTTCGCTTTAAAACAAATTAACTTTTGATGTTTCATTCCTGTTCATAAATACGGCGTTTTGCAAAAATCTGGTGTTACTTTTATAAAACATAAGATTCTTACTTTATGAAAAGTTATAACTATAAGACTTGAATTCGCTAATCAAATAAAGTCGACCACAAAAATGTCTCTAATGTTTATAAATATTCAAGAAGTTTTTGGACGATGTTTAAATTGTGGGCAATTGCTCTCAAGTTTGTCTTTATGTGAAATGAATTGTCATATTTTAGTTTTGTGTTCAGACAAAATTGTTGTTTTCGTATAAGTGTCTTTTATATTTTCTAATCATTTTTTGGAAAAGTTTAGTATCTGGTATTAAACTGAAAAATGTGTTTGACAATTGTTTTATTGAAATAGAACCATTTCTTTCTAGTGAGACGCCAATCTTACACAACGAAGTGCCAAATGTTTTGCAAAAATATGTAACTTCTCGTCTTAAAAAATGTAAACTAAAACTACCAAATTACCTAACTAATTAGATTCTCACTTTGAAACAAACAACCTGAATATAGTTGCGTGAGCCATCTGAGATAGTCGTCCCTAATTCTAAGGTAATAGACTAATTTGAAGTTAGCCAGCCAACAACACTCGCCACCAACTCGTGAATTACTCTTTACCAACGACAAGTGGAATTGATTGTCAATTTATAACTCCTCCACATCCGAAAAAGAAAGTATGCTTGGTTACGGGACTCGAATCCTCAACTTGCATATTACAAATCGAGTACTTTACTAACCACGCCTTACTAGGCAGGGTTAACAATGATTGAAACGTTTGGGAAAAGTAAAAGAAACAGTTCTGAGTCTCACATAAATAAATGCTTTAATGTCAACAGAAGTAGACAGATAAGCCGAAATACATATTCAGTTACGTGACTATTTTTGGTTAAAAAATCATTTATCATTACTTCATTAAAAGTCATATAATGTTTTTTCCCAACAAAATAGAATACTTTGGTGGATGAAATTGATATTTGTTCTTGGAATTATAAAACACAGTTAAAGAAAAAACCTGTCTGGAGTTTATTTATTTTTATGTTACATTATTGAAACGTAGAATTAAAGATATAAGGGGACAGGAGTAAACTTGTTTTTGTTAAACTCGTCATTCTTTACGGATTTATGAAAACGCCCAAAACTGCTGTTATCAAAGTATAATATATCGATATTTAGTTTCATGGCACAACAAAACTTACGAAGATTGTTTTTCGTCTGGACATGACGAGAGATAAAAAAACAGAGTTCAGGTAATGAGCTTAGATCAGTCGTATATACTTCGTTTAGGAACACTTGCAAGCATAATCTCAAACATTCTGTCAAGAGGCTTTGTATAAGGCTTAATCTGATAGTGAAAGAATCTTTGCTTCCGTACAATTTCGTTTATCTTTTTCTTTTTTTGTGTAGTTCTGAATGTAACACGTCAGTAATTCTGTTAGTTTTTAGTTTTGTTGCTAAAGGTTTGTTTGTAAACGTCAAACAACAACTGTAAGTAACTGTTCATGTTTTTTGTGTTTTTTTAGTTTAACCTAAGTTATTTTAAAGGTTAGTTTAAGTTGTGTTAGTAATTAGCATTTCAAAATAAAATACTTGTTATCAAATAGTGCATAAAAGGTAATATGATGCATAAGAAAAAAGAATAAAATAAATATTTCGGAAAAGAATAATTCTATGCTAATACAAAATTTCTTAATGTATTGAGCTTAGATTGTTGATCCTAGATTATTCTTATTTGATTATTAATCCTAGCTTGCTAATGTAATGTTGTGTTAATTGCTTGTTTTTCAACTTGTGTCATAAAAATATTGGCTAGAACTGGTGATACTGGATTGCCCATACTTAGGCCATTTGTTTGTATATAGTTCTGGTTGTTGAGCATGAAGTTTATCTTCATCGTGGTGAATTCTATGAGGGTTGCTAATTGGTTGCTGGGAATGCCTATTGACGGGTTAGGGTCTTTGTGAACCTGACGATGACCGAAGAAGGTCGAAACGTTGTTCGCTCCTCTGCATAAAAATGTTCTCAAACCATACCAGCCGTTTTTAAATATATACTGAGTAACAGTATTCCCCACTCATCGTAATGGTTGTTCATAGTTTTAATAATGAGTGAAAGTATTTCCCACTCCACGTAAAATTTGTTCATAATTTTCAATGAGAAACAGGTTTCTCCACTTTACGTAATGTTTGTTAATAGTTTTAACAATTAGTAACATGATTCCACACTATATATAATAGTTCCTGATAGTTCTAACAATGAGCAACAGGTTTTTCCACTCCACGTAATGTTTGTTCATAGTTCTACATCCTAAGTTTGATATTTAAGACACAGTGAAAACCAAGGTTTCTTATACCCTCACAGCTGTAATAAGTGGCTTATGGGTTGTATATAACATGTTCATTGTGTGTTTACATGTATGACGAAATAATTGATTTTGGTGGCTGCTTCTTATTAATATGTGAAGAGGTAATTTTTTATCATAGTACCTTCTTGGGGTTTATGGAAGAATATTATACTTATTATAATGTTAGGTGTAAGGAACATTGGTTGGGATTCAGAGATGAGAGAAAGCGGTCTGTGTTTGGTCGGTACGTAAAGGATTAAGGGATTGAAATGCATTAAGTCATTAGGAAATTACTTGAGAGAACAGTCGAATTTCTAATTTCAATATGATCTGAAAGCTACAAGAACACCTGTGATTATGAAGTTTCATAACTTCATTATGAAAACGGGACCAAACTATGAAAGAAAAGAATATATAAGATGGGATCTAAGTGAAAGGGTAAAAAAAATACCAGAAATTGTGAGAGAGATAACTAAAACCGAGCAAGCCAAAGGAAAAAAGTAATATCCTACCAGTAAGAAACAAAACCCAGTTCTAAACATAAGATTTATTTGTTATACATAAACTGGTATCAATCAGCTATTGGTAAAAATCAATATAACTGTAATAAAGTTGAAGGGAAAGTAAAGTGCGAGTACGACACGATTTAAACAAATTGGTGTCAGAAGTGGGATTCACAATAAAGCTAAATTGTTTTAAACCAGCAACAATAACCTGTCAATGTTAATGAACGATATGCAAAACATCACATTGGATACCAAAACACATTAGGTGGGCGTGAGATGAGTTTGTAATTAGCAGAGCTTGGTTTTAATACTTTTGGTAGTATATTGTATGTGATAATACTAATTAAACTTGCTACGCATACGCATTCTTTGATGATTGAAATTTATGTTTATTCATAGGGTGTTACATACACAGCCTTATGCTCCATGTCTTTAGAATGTCTGTTTTAGAATAAGGGAACATCAACTCCTATATATTAAGTTAAATAGCTTTTTTTTCTGCTGATTTACAGGCTATAGAAACAGAACAAATTTTAAGTGGGAAATGCTTAGTAAATTGCACCTATTTCATGTTGTTATCACAACAAATTCTTAACACTGAAGCTTTACCTCACAATGGTCAAACACTGTTTATACCCCTCGAGTCTTCCAGTGGCTCAACGGTAAATCTGAAGGTTCATAACACTAAAAGATGAATTTCGACACCAGTGATGGGCATCATACAGACAGCTGAATGTGTAGCTTTGTGCTGAACAAAAACAATGGTTTCTAAGTTCAATGTGTTGATAAAGAGTTTTGCACACCATCACATCTCGTGAATAGAATAAAAACAAAGCAATAAATTCTTAGTCCACTTTCGATCAGAATATTTACACCAAAAAACTATGAGAGTATAATAATATGAAATGCTATGTATATGCATTTATATACTTGTGTGTACAAACTAATCTAATTATTCAAAGGTTTGGATTTGCTGCTTTTAACTCAGCCCATCCTTTGATTTTGTACTAGTTGGCTTAACTTTATCAGTATTAATATTCTTTTTAAATATATATATATACACACACACACATATAGGCAAGATTCGTAATATTCACAGTTTTTTTTATAATTCGGAAACATAAATTTACCGTTTTTTAAGCCTTAAAGTTTTTAAACATTGATTTTACGTAAGTTACCCTGGTTGGTTTTAACCGTGATGACTTTTATTCACTGCTTTGAGATGCTTAAGATATACAATAAGATCAATATTATTGATTAGAGAAATATTGCCTCACTTGGTAAGACGACAGTGAAGACAAAATATCCTTTGCAGTAGGAAAAAAAAACGAAAATAAAACTTGTACCATTTTTCGTGCTCTTAGTTTTTCCAGTTTTTTGCCCTCGATTTCATTGTATCAAAGCGTTTTTTTTAGCTGATTACACTTAGCAGTAAGTAGGGCGTGTGCCTTTTTAAAGTCTCTTCCTACTTCTTTTAAGCTTAATACGTGAATTACATGTTTCAGTTCCATGGGAATACCGAATGAACGACGTGATGTCCGAGACCGCAATATTGAACGAGATTTGCAGATAAAATGTAATTATGTTTAATGCGAGTGAAATTCAGCACAATGTACCGTCAATTAATGTCACATAACTTACATCAAATGTTTCATAGTTCGTAATAATAGAACTAGAAGCCGAAGAGGAATGAAACCGTGTTATAATTTCTCCTTGTTCCTTATGTCAAAACTTACTCTGTTATAAACCCAAACCATCTGTGGTTTGTCACTATTAATCAAAGCTTAAAATCATTTCTACTTTAAAAGCAACCAGAATTTTACTTACTAAAATTTGAAAATGATCTTTTCACTGTAATTGATGCAAACAGCAAATATTCAGAACTGGAAAGCTATGAAGCAAAGGCCTAAACAAACAATAACTTGTGCACACATCTATATAAATATTTCGTTGTGGTTGTAGATGAACATTAAATTTACTAAGCATACGAAAACGTTGTCTTTTCTTTGAGAGCGTTCCTTTTTCCAGCCGTCTTTTGCATCATGCCACGTGCTTTTCAATAGTTATTAAAATACATCACATTAAAGAGGTACTTGTGATAACGCGGGCTCGAGTCCTCGTCACACCAAACATTCTCGCTCTTTCAGCCCTGGGGTCGTTATAATATGACGGTCAATCCCACTATTCGTTGGTAAAAGAATTGCCCAAGAGGTGAGTGGTCGTTTCGCGAACTGTAAAAGCAACTTGCAGATTGTACTTTTCGAATATTTTTTCGAGGAGCAAACTGGGTTGATCCGATTCTTATAATAATTAACTGTTTTATGATTAACTTGTAACTCACATTGATATTACAGCGTTTATTGTATTGACTTCTGAAATGAATGAGACAATATACGGATCCATTACTGGATGTGTAGTTGAAACAATAGAGTAATCCATTATATTGTAGATGTAAGATTGATACAATATAGGAAATCCTCAGATTGTGGATGTAAGGTTGATATAATATAGGAACTCATCAGATTGCGGATGTATGATTGAAACAATGTAGGAATCGATTATATTGTGGGTGTACTGTTGAAGCAATACACGAATCCATTACATTTAAATTTACGGTTGAAATAATATAGGAATTCATTAAATTAGAATTACTGTTAATGAATGAAAAAAAAACCAACAACATTAACACTGACAATATTGAACAAAATAAACATCTGGTACAGTAGAAAAATAGGAAATATAGAAACTGATAAGAAACATGAGCACTGAGTAGAGTTTGAGAAACAGAAAACATACGATCAATAACTTAGGAAACAGAAAATAAAGTTTCAGAGAAAAGGGACATGCAGGACCATTTTAAATAAAGGAAGTGTGTACAGTGAGAAACTGTATGAGAGAGGAAGCACGTGTGGAAATATTGAAAAAAAATGAGAAAAGAAATATAAACATTCAGACCATCATGACAAACAGGAAATGCATACAATTAAAGGTATAAAAATGTGACAAACGGATATTCACAACTCAAAGAGATGGGTAAACAAAAGACGAAGATTGGGAACTTTATGAAAAATGGGAACGGAAAAAAATCAGAATAATGAAAAAGAAAAGTTACAGTGTCGTAATAAAGAGAAAAGGTGAAATATTCAGATACTGTGGAATAACACATAGACACAGACAACGCAATGAAACGGATAGGATTTTGACATTCCAAAAAATGGGAAGAAAACGAACACGTGAAACATTGCACCATGTGGTAAATATAAACAGGTGAAAAAAACCTAAAGAATAGACACTATTAAAGAAAGAACAGAGAAGACCAAAAACGGTCTAAACTTTACCATTTAGAGAAAGATGAAAAATATCTCTGCATAAGAAAAACATGGCTATTCAAAGTATTGCGAAAAAAAAAAGGAGTAATATACACTGCTAGAAGATATAAGAATAAATACGTCTTGGCAACTTTAATGTTCGACGATTTATCTTTAAAATGATTGGTAAACGGTTTTTAAGCCTTATATTAAACCTTTAGAAAATCGGTCTTCATTACTTTTGGCAATGTGTAAATATACAGAAGACCCCCAAAAAGTAGTATCACCACGAGCGATAGAGATTTACTATCTATTCTGGGTTTCGTTTTGTATTATCAACCGAAAATCCCTTGCTAGATTACTTAAGAGTTATAGAGATATCCTCACCGCTTTTTAAAGAGGTTTCTATTTCTAGTCTGAAAACCGTTCAATCCTCTGACAACGCCAAGCTAAACCTTTTTAAATCGTTATTGAATTTGAGGTTTTAGCATTTGATTATTTAAGCATTTATGACTTATTATCTACTCGTGCACTATAAAAAAACGAACATAAAAACTGGACATACCGACCAACGTAAATTGAAGTGCTGAAGGTTTACCACAAATCTTGTCGTTGTAGCAAATACGTCAACAAACAATCACTGTGGTATTCTGACACTTGTCAAGAAAAATAAGCCAACCAGTCACCTGATCGCATCGACAAATACAAGCTCTCAGATCTAGAGTGTGTTAAAGGAGAAGTGTAGTAATTATTTTGTTGGTTAAAGGAGAAAAAAAAAAACTTATGGAGACAAATAATAACAAATACTTTATCAGCAAAACCTAAAAGGTATCACAAACAAATACCTATTGTGACAAATTGTAGAGCTTGCTGCTGAATACAATAACTAAACGGTTGAAACTGTCTAAGACTTTAAAAAACCAGTGAAAGTATAAAAAAACGGAGATGCTTGACTTGCTGAGTTAAAGGACAAAGTTAATGTCTGGATGATACCTAAGAGAAATATAACGGTTAATTACATTACACTAAAATGATCTGGGAACCTCACCTCTTTCTTAAAGACCATATTGCCACATCCAGTTATTTTGTTTATCTGATGACTGTGCATATCCTGAGAGTACCTATGAAATGTGGTTTCTACGGTAAAATACTTCATCATAAGGCTTTCATGTTCAAAGCACAGTACTCCAACCTGCGTGTTTTTCATAATGCTTGTATTTCAGAAAGATGATGGTTTCAAACTGTCAGTTTTAACTACCTGTACAATCATACTTGACTGGCATGTCTTTGGATAGTATCATTCTCTACTTGTGTGAGGTATTTGATAATTTAATAGGAGGTGTGACTATAATACTTATCTTGGCAAAGCCATGCTCTGTTGGCCTGGTTCCCAGGCAAAGTTCCTTTACGGTTATGGGGGATAATGTTATCTGGGATGAATGAATGGCTTTTACTATTGTATTTTGTGTTTGTGGATTCTCACTTGTTGCAAGATGCCACACTTTGCTTGCTGCATCTGAAATAGAACTAGTTTTCTTTGTTTTCCATTAACTACAAAGAATATCACTATTTTGTAAACTACAAAGAATATCACTATTTTGTAAATTCTAAGTTCCAAATGTGAATAGGTTTCATATTAATATTTTGTGTTTTAAAGGAATGCTATGTATATTCCCCAAAATGCTCAAATTTAGGTGGCATTCCACTATTAAATGTTAAATAATATCAAAATTTAGTTCTGATACATGCTGTTTCATTTCAACTTTTTACCGGCTGTGAATGTCACGAAACGTGTTGACTTCCATTTTCAAAATAAGTTTAATACACGACGTTCTGCACATTGAAGGCTCCGTTTCAGATTCAAAATAACTTTCTTTAAAACCACCAAAACCATTAACATGATTAGTTTTTCTATATATTTATATGATTAGGTATCGAAAATGAAAGGTATAACCATAGAGGTCTATGTTAAATGGCGATCAAAATAACATGACAACAGAGGCTCAGGTGCTTAAATTTTACCGCTTTATTCATTAGTTGGTTTCCATAACTGTGGCAACCTTTCTTGTGGAGGAGAAATGCCTAATCTGTATTTCAGAATGGCTGGTATGGGTATACATAATTTACATCTTTATTAATAAAGCAGAGAACAACGTTTGAGTCTTACGAGGTCATATTGAGGTTAACGTCTTAGAGTTTGGTTTGTTTTGAATTTCGCGCAAAGCTATACGACGACAATCTGCGCTAGCCATCCCTAATTTAGCAGTGTAAGACTAGATAGAAGACAGCTAGTCATCACCACCAGTCGCCAACTCTTAGGCTACTATTTTACCAAAGAATAGTGAGATTTACCGTACATTATAACGCTCCCACGGCTGAAAGGACAAGCATGTTTGGTGTAACGGGGATTCGAAACTGCGACTCTCGGAGTCGAGTGCCTTAACCACCTGGCCATGCCAGGCTCATGTCGTAGGAACGAGAGTATAAACGTGTAGAAGATTGTAGGGGTGTTGCAGTTAAATGTTCGGTAATTAATTAGTATGGGTATAAAGGTGTTCCTTTATATAGGTTTAATTTTGGTTTAAGTTGCTGTTTAAGTAGGGCTTTTTGATTTTGCGTTTGTTTACATTTTTTCCCTACTTAGTATCTGGGTGTTTCCTCTGGTTATGTTGAGTTTATTTAGCTTGCAGTGTTCAAACACGTGTGAAGGCATGTTTTTGTGTTCTTTGAGTCTGGTTTCCATTTTTCGGCTTTTGTCTCCAATATAGAAGTCATGGCAGTTGTTGCACTGTATTTTATAAATAATGTTGGTGTTGTGTCTGTCAATGTAGTTTATACGTAGTATTGACTTTAGTTTTGTACCTGGTTTTTGAATAAATTTGGTGTTTAATGGGATATTGTGTGTTGTTATAATTTTTCTTTTCCAAATGTTGGTTGTTTTTTTCGCTGATGTAGGGAACATATGGTATGCAGCAGTGTAAAGTTTTGTAGTCTGTTGTGTCTTGGGATTTATTGTTTGTTGTTGATCTAAGTGTGTGTGTATAATTTGTTCCACGGTTTTTTGAGGAAATTTGTTAATGTTGATGAAGTGTTGTTTTATTTTGTTGATTTCTTCGTTAATTGTATCGGTTGAGCATAGTTTTGTGGCTGTGTTTATTTGGTTTGTTAATATATTGATGTTTTGTTTTGTTTCATGTGATGAGTTCCAGGAAATGTATAATCCAGTTGATTTCTATTTTGAATTGTATATCAGTTCTTGTGATCTTGAGGTTGAGAAATGTTATTTGACTAGTTTTTCCTGTTCACAATTAAATTTAACGTTGGGGTGTATAGAGTTAACGTGGTTGAAAAAATTAAGTGTAGATGTGAATCCATCAGTTGTATCATCAACATACCTGTACCAGTGTAGTGGTGGGTGTAAGGCTGAATTGATTGCTTGAGATTCAATCTGCAATCACTTTCTAGAAGTGATATATTTTTACCATTATTCATGTAGATACTCGTGTATTATCTTTGGAACACTAAAAGATATACAACAGACATAGGACCTATTAGTACATAACTTTTTTCCAAGCATAAGCAATTACCTGTGTTTGCTTCTAAAAGGGATATTACCATATGATGTACAATGTTTGCTACTGAGGATCTACACCACCATTCAACGTTTGTCACACATATACAGCCAGACAAATCATGTTTACATGCTGGGAGTTGTATGTGAAATACTCCAATGTTTTCCAGTTTTTGCATTATTCATAACGTGCATTATCTTTAGCCTTAAACCCCTGGGTACCTTCAGATGCAACACAGGTAAAGTACCATGTTTTTGAATTTAATAACGTGGTAGAAAAAATGTTCGTGTTCTTGCAACAGATTGTACAATTGCGAAATGTTACATCAATTTGTACTACATTAACCGGATTCTGACAGCCATGTTTTACCTCACTGTGTGGAAAGAAATAGCCAAGTTAGGTCTGAGTGTTTCATTAGCTTTCCTGACAGCACTGATTATATTTTTAAGGTGTCCGTTCTGAAACAAAATTATAATTGATTGTATGAATTTTCTTCTTTATAGTGGATTTTATTACTGATCATTATCCATCTTTTGGGCAGTTTGCAAATAGCAAACTATCACCTGTTTCTTCTCAGTTGATGTTGTATAATGAAGGTATATTCAATATAGTGCTTTAATATAATGTGCAATCAGGACGTAAGAGTTTATGAAGCTCGTCAGTTATTCGCATGATGCATGGTCCATCAAATATCAAACTTCATGCCAGACAATTATAACTGATGTCCTTATAACTGATAATAACTTCAGTTGTGTGCATCTATTTATCGTTGTACTACATTGGCAATAAGGAGTTATTAGCATATGATTCCAGCATCAATAGGATGAATGGATAATCGTACATAAGATCTTCATAGGATAACTGCACATATATCCCTGTGTACTGTGTAAGTCCATACCTCCAAGTTTCAATGCCAAGCCTGTTTTATTTATCTGCTGAATCACCATTACCAAGTTCACAGTAGCAGCGTGTAAAATACAAGAATTCCATTAGAGTCATCTCACTGTAAGATCCTCCAGTCTCTCCAAAATGATTGTTACTACAAAGAAGTATCTATTTTTGGGTGTTAAAAGATAGTCTTTGACTTTAATTGACATTAGCTGAGCACATGACCTGAGGCCGTGAATCAACTAATGCCTTTCAGTGACTTACACTTTCTCCCATCCCTGATAAAGTTATGTTATTGATACAAGTAACCATTTTCATCATGTTAAATCCACATAGAATCTTTTCTTCCTATTTTTCTCTTTTACATCCGCTACCAGTGATGACTAACCCTCTCATTTGTTAACAGTCGTTTCAAAGAAAACCATACAGCAGTGGTTTACCAGAAACACTACCTGCGTGAGGTTAGGTGATTTTTGTTCAACCTAGTCAACTATTTGGTCTTAGAGACGTATTGTTTACAGTAATTCTTTCATATTTTGACATATTTGAAATCTAATTACAGCCGCGGTTATTGAGAATTTCGTTTTGTTTTTTCAAGTACAAACTTTTAAGTCATATCTCCCTCGACTCTTGACAGCTTTCGACTCAGGAGGTCGAACCCTTTCAATTACTACTTTCAGGGTCTCATAGATTAATTTAATCTTCTTCTTCTTCATGTGTCAAATCTGCGGCAGACATCGACGACCATGGCATGCCAGACTTCTCTGTTGTCAATCCTCCTTATCAACTCGATGTTGCTCATTGAGTTCTTAGTGACATAGTTATTGAGGCTGTCAATATATTTAGTTCTTTGACACCCTCTGCTTTTCCTCCCTTCTATTTTTCCACATAGCATCTGTTTCTCTATCCCATTCTTCCTACAGATGTGTCCTAGAAATTCCATTTGTCTCTTTCTTATAGTTTTCATGAGGGACCTTTTGTATCCTGCCAGTTCCATGACTTCCACATTTGTTTTTCTTTCAGTCCATGATATTTTTAGCATCCTTCTAAGGAACCACATTTCAGCAGCTTCTAATCTCTTCTCTGTATCTTTGTTCAGTGTCCAGCTCTCACAGCCATATAAGAGAACAGACCATACATATGATTTCAAGGTGTTAATTTTAGTGACATTTGTTATGTTCCTGTTTGTGAATATGGACTTCATTTTATAAAAAAGTATCCTTGGACATTACAATTCTTTTCTTTATTTCTGTGTCACTCTTTGCATTTGATGTTATAGTATATCCAAGATACTTGAAGCTTTCGACTTGTTTTATTCTCACGTCCTTGCCGGTTATGCTACATGTGGGTGTAATTAATTGTTTTGAGATAACCATGCACTCTGTTTTCTTTGCGTTTAACTGCAAGCCTTTTTCTTCACTCTCGTCTACTGCTGTTGTGAGGAGAGTCTGTAGATTTCGTTCGGAGTCCGCAATAAGGACTGTGTCATCAGCTTAGCGCAAGTTGTTGATATTGCATCCGCCTACTTTGACTCCCTGATGTTCATTGATGTTTCGTAGGATTATTTCGCTGTATAAGTTAAAAAAAGATCTGGTGAAAATACACATCCCTGCCTCACCCCTCTTTCAATTGGTCTATATTCACTCAATTCATTTTCAATTTTGATAGCTGCCATTTGCTGCCAGTAAAGGTTTCTAAGGATTCTTAGATCTTTAGCATCGATGTTCAGGTCTGACAACATGTCGAATAGGTCACCATGTCTCACTTTGTCAAAGGCTTTAGAATAATCGATAAAACATAGATATAAATCCTTTTGTACTTCCAGTGATCTTTCCATGAGCATGTTTAGAGCGAAAATTGCATTTCTAGTGCCTTTATCGGCTATAAATCCAAACTGAGTATCAGAAATCTCTGGTCTTATCTTATTCCTCATTCTAGACATGAGTACTCTTAAAAGTACCTTGGTAAGATGACTCATTAGACTAATTATCCTGTGCTGTTCACAGTCAGTTGTTCCGGGCTTTTTCGGCAATGCAATAAAGACTGATTTTTTAAAGTCTTCCGGTATTTCACCCGTGTCATAAATAGTGTTCAGTAGTTTTGTCACTTCCTGGATTCCCACTTCTTTTAGGGCTAATAAAAGTTCAATGGGTATGTCGTCTGGACCAGCTGCTTTGCCTTTATGTATCTTCTTCATTGCATGTTCCACTTCATCAGGCATAATTGGAACGCCTTCTGTGTCTATTTCTATGTGTGGGGGTTGGGCTTCTGTTGTCGTTATATAGTTCCCCAATATATTCTGACCATCTGTTAAGTATATCTTTTTTATCCATCAAGATTTCTCCATTCTTAGATTTTAAGCATCCTGTTTTTGCTGATGGAGTCTTTCCTGTCACTTCACTAATTTTCTTATGCATATATTTGCTGTCTTTTACCTTGTTATTTTCAATCTCTGTACACTGGGTGTTAATCCATTCTTTCTTGGCAACATTGCATTTTTTCTTCACAAGTCTATTTATTTTTTGGTATTTTTCCTTATTAGGTTTAGCTTTTCTTCTCTCCTCCATTAGATTAAAATCTAATCTAATTTTGCCTAAATGAATTTCAATTCGAGGATAGGCTAGTAGAGATCCTGATGAGTAATAAAATTTGGTACACGTACGCTTTACGTTTGGTATTACTGACACAAAAAATATAGCTAATTGTTTGGTTTTGAATTTCGGATAAAGCTACACGAGGGCTATCTGCACTACCCGTTCCTAATTCAGCAGTGTAAGACTAGAGGGAAGGCAGCTAGTTATCACCAACCCACGCTAACTCTTGAGTCACTCTTTTACCAACTAATAGTGGGACTGACTGTTATATTATAACGCCCCCACAGCTAAAAGGGCGAGCATGTTTGGCGTGACGGGGATTCGAACCCACTACCCTCAGATCCCGAATCGAGTGTCCTAACCACCTAGCCCTGCCGGGCTATAGCTAATAGAAAGGAAACATAAACCTCACAGATTCATTTACCATAATCCTACTTAAAATTATTTTCAGTGTCGTGGCTGTTGAGGATTCCTTCTTGTTATAACATAGTAGCATACAGGAACAATTGCTTTGTAAACCTTTGCTGCGAAAAAAAAAATGGGATAAAACATTTAATGAAACTTTTCTAAGCCTTTCTTTTCCAAGGTTTTAATTAATAAAGGCAAAGTAAATATAATATAAATATAACATACAGCTGTTATAATAATCTCAATACTTATACTCAGTACTGTTTCTATTTTCGCACTTACTTTATATATTTTTGTGATCTGAGAACCGCTGTTGTCTTTTGATAATCTTATTCTTTATGAAATCCATGTTCTTCATTAAGAGTGACTTAATTAACATTATTTTTATAAAACACAATTGTAATTTCCGCTTTTAACTATGCAGCACTATATATAAAACTTTCTTAGATTAACGAATTATGGCAGAATTGGATGCAATGTGTCATGTTCATTATTTGAAATTCAGACAAAGTATTTTCTTTTGGGATTGATAACGTAAGGGAACTAAATGCAATATTAAGATTTTTACAAAATTCATCGTGCCTATTTAAATACCGAATGCTTAACCAAGGTTTCTAATAGCACTTGTACGATGTAGAATTTGTAATGAAGTTGTCAGTTAAACATGTGACGTATGGCTAAATTATTCTGACGCACATATACATTTACAACACGCGCTGTTTTATGATTGTTTATAGGCTTTGTTGGTGTATTATAGTAGAACAGTTATAATTTATATTATATACTGAATTGTCGTCTTCAATAAACACACAAAAAAACTAAAACACACAAAATCGCGTGTTTGTATATTAATTCATTTAAATACTCATGAACAATTTGGATTATCCAAAGGTTTAATTAACTTTACAAATATTGATCCTACAAACAAGAAGAGAAGAGGGCATACTGAGGAAAGAGCTTGTGTTAGTGTACAGATCTTGTGTTAGTGTAAAGAGCTTGTGTTAGTGTAAAGATCTTGTGTTAGTGGAAAGAGCTTGTGTTAGGGTACAGATCTTGTGTTAGGGTACAGATCTTGTGTTAGTGTAAGGAGCTTGTGTTAGTGTAAAGAGCTTGTGTTAGGGTACAGATCTTGTGTTAGTGTAAAGAGCTTGCGTTAGGGTACAGATCCTGTGTTAGTGTAAACGTTCTAAGAATAAATGGCACGAAATGTGAGTAAACGGAAGTGAAAACAAAGATATTAAAATTAATAGTCTTGAAACAGATTTTGAATTGTTTAACAGATCTAGCTTCTCGAAGTTTCTTTCAAAAAACGAGGTTAGTTTAATCAACCGCAAAGATAAACAGAACGAAACCTTTCGTGTCTGTACATAATCAGTTTTGCACAAAATACATAAAATTAAAAGAAACCTGCTGTCTAAGTGATCCAAACTGTTACTAAACTTGGGAGTCATCAGTGTTTATTGTAATAGAGGATTTTTGATCTTAGATAAAATAAAATATAACAATGTTGAATATCATGAGCATAAAAAGACCATGAGTCAGATAAAACTCTCCCCTTTCTTAGCCAGAGGCTCGAATCCCTCAGATAACCTATTGTGTAGCTTTGCACCAAGAAAAGAAAATTTATAAATAAAAGATTTAATGAAATATTCAGTAGAAATTTTATATTTTTTATTTGGAACTAAGCACAAAGCTACGCAATGGGCTGTCTGCGCTCTGACCACCACGGTGTCAAAAACAAGTTTTTCGTGGTGTGAATCCGTAGAGATATCGCTGTGCCACTGAGAGGGGGGAGTAACTCTTGACAGTTACAGCTGTAATGTTGGCAATGTGAAGTACACCGCATTTAAAATGATATTTCACGTTTGAAAAAGCTGTTATCAGCTTCTAATCGTTTTCTAGTGAGCGGAGAATTTATTACTTTCAGTATAACTTGGACAGTTAACCCTTGTTGAAGGTTTAAAATATACGAAGTGTTCTTAAGTAGTCACCATTGTGTTTATTATGTTAATTAAACACTGAAAGCTTATAGTATGATTTCAACACCTATAGCACTGACAGTACTTCTAAATACTTTATCATTTGCTATAGTATACCAACAGTATTTTATAAGCACAAGGAAAAGTACCATCCCTAGTGACAGGAACAGTTTAAGTTAATTTAACAATTTAAATTGTTTCATGGATTTTAGAGAGGTTAATTGTGTTGCACTCTTGGTGTCACATAGAGCCAAAGGTCTGAGTTACTTGTACCGTCCACCATGAAAAATAATTATTGAACATTTCTGTCATGTTGAGAACCATTCAACAATAATGTGCAGCAACTTTATTTTTAGTCATTAAGTTTTGTCACATTTTGAAATGTGAATGGTAGTTTGGTTAATTCCAACATCAGTTTAGAATATCCTGCTTATGAGATATAATTTACCATCAACATTATTCATGTCTGTTCAAATGTGAATGTTGAGCTTTGTTTGCGTGCACAGCTTTGCTAACGGGAGACAGACGCCGCGGTTCGCAATATATATAAAATCTGAACACATTAATACTAGCATATGCCCATTGCAACAATTTGACGTTAATTTTCCTAAAATAACGATGAATAAATATAAAATATTCACTCAACCCAATCTGTTGAATGAGAGCGTATATTCAATATTATTGTCTAGTGGGCTGTTTGCAAACATTTTTTGTCATTCTTTGTGTTACTTCAATAAACAAAAATTGCATAGTTGGTTTTAAGTAAAGGAGGCTGAATACAATGTATTGTTGGCAAAAGTGCTCGAGTTTTGTGGTACTGGGTGAATCCAGTACAATAGCATGCTCAGTTTCGCTCAGTACCCACAATAATTTTTGAAATGTGAATGGTGGTTTGGTTAATTCCAACATCAGTTTAGAATATCCTGCTTATGAGATATAATTTACCATCAACATTATTCATGTCTGTTCAAATGTGAATGTTGAGCTTTGTCTGCGTGCACAGCTTTGCTAACGGGAGACAGACGCCGCGGTTCGCAATATATATAAAATCTGAACACATTAATACTAGCATATGCCTATTGAAAGAATTTGACGTTAATTTTCCTAAAATAACGATGAATAAATATAAAATATTCACTCAACCCAATCTGTTGAATGAGAGCGTATATTCAATATTATTGTCTAGTGGGCTGTTTGCAAACATTTTTTGTCATTCTTTGTGTTACTTCAATAAACAAAAATTGCATAGTTGGTTTTAAGTAAAGGAGGCTGAATACAATGTATTGTTGGCAAAAGTGCTCGAGTTTTGTGGTACTGGGTGAATCCAGTACAATAGCATGCTCAGTTTCGCTCAGTACCCACAATAATTTTTTCCATGGGATGTCATCGTTCCTTGTCGTTTTACTGAGTGCAAGAAAAGGCTATCACTAAAATGAGTACTTTTTTTACGGTTGTCATTTCTACAATAAATATCAAAGGGGAAATATTCAATTCAATTCAAATCAATTTATTCGACATGGTATAATATAATATTGTACATATATGATACTGACGTCAAATATAAATAAATTATGCTTTCTTTCCGCTCATATTCACACTTCTACCTTCGAAATATTTCTTTCAATCAGTCGGCGAAGGAAGGTTCATTGTTTTCATGAAATTTACTCACAAAAGGAAACACTTGTTTTTAATATGTTTTCCTTACGTTGACTGTAACGTGCTCTTGAGAAAAAGCATTTTGACATACATTTTTATTTCTGCAATTAACCGTTCAGGAGATACAGAGCGTGATAGATAAAAATTTAGCTATTATATATAGAGATAGTGACGTGTTGCTGTGCATTGGAACCATTGGGCCACGGTCGACTTGTTTTCTATTTCTACTTTAGATTTATGGCGAATGTTTGAATGCGCAACGTTGCAATGTCATTAGGAATAGGCTTACCATTGGAAATATATGTTACGTCAGTTTATGACCAAGAATATTGTATAGAAGATGAGCAGATCAATTGAATGCCCTGAGCTCTAATTTAAAATCACTGTTCGTAACACAGTGAACAGCAAAGAACCTACAAGAAAGATTGTTCTAAGTTGTTCCCCATCACACTTTTGTATGTGCAAGATATCCCAGGATATTTGTCGAGGAATGATACTCTCGAAAACGATTGCTAACGAGTTTTAAGCATCAAGTAAATGACACGTCTAAATTTACAGTAACAGCTCTAAGGACCATATAAAATTAAACCAGAGATCATGTGATATCCTTTTTTGTTGTACGTATGAATGTACCTGATTGGGAATTCATTGACTTCTAGGACATAGGGAATGGCTAAAAATGGTCTTGGAATATGACATTCACGTACAATGGAGAATGAATGGAAGGTTTGGTAATGTGTGTGTGTGTGATGAAAATAGCAGTGTTGTCAGAATTACCCAACTATGGACATTAGAAGAAGTGTGATCAAGGATGGATGAGAAAGTCTCCTAAGTTTCATTATGGGGCCTTGACATCATATATATAATTTATTTCCTGAAGTTAGCAACGGATTTGTAAAATCCTGTATGAATATGAACTTCCATATGTGACATGTAAGTGATATTGTGAATCTTAACAATATCATAGAGCAGCCATGCAAGATGCATATCCCATAATTTATCACTGTAAATTTCCAAGGCATAATACATAACTTACTTAACAGAACTTAAAGCTAGTGTGTAAATTATTATATATTTCATATTATTATACATCTATTGAATGGGTTGAACAATTTTCTCTGTATCCGTATTTATTTTCATTTATAAACTTAAGACCTTCTGGTCAATCAAGTGTGTGTTGTGGATGATATACGGACCACGTAATGATATATTTTTAATTGTGGCTTTAAAAGAAGACGAGTAACCTGTAACATTTTATTATCATTTAGATAAACCAGAAGTGATCATAAAATTAGGAGTAAACCAAGTCTCTTGGACAGTGGCAGAAGGCAGAGACATCCATCTTTTATGTGAAGTTGACGCTATCCCTTCCATAACCAGCAGTGGTTGGTATTTTAATGATCAAGCAATCCAGAATGACCATTTGCAGAGAGTAGCTGTCAATAACCTAACATTGGTGATTCAACGAGTACAGCGCCATCACAGTGGCTATTATCGATGCTTTGCCACTAATGTTGAGGGCAGGGGAGAAAGTAAAAATGTACTTGTCAAAGTAGAATGTAAGTAAAGCTAAGAAATTCCGTAACTACCGTTAACTAGTTAAATTAGAATAAAAGTTAGACCTTTTCAAAAAATTGATCTATAGATAAAAATAGCACTGTGTAATTTGTAAATTTACTTTATACAAATAACAGGGAAATATTTCTTTTTTCTGATGTCGGGTTCTTCATCATAGTATTATGGAAGAAATATTTCCCAAACTTCTCCAGTCTGACAATTTTCTATATTTAGTGTCCCTCTACCTCTAATATGTAATTCTTCGAGAGAGTGTAGCTATAATTACAAACCGTCTAAAGCTTGCATGTGAAGAGTGTTAAGAGTTATCATCTTTATAATAACTCTAACACTCTGGCCCGCCATGCCTAGGTGGTTGAGGCGTTCGACTCGTAATCTGAGAGTTGTGCCAAACATGCTCGCTCATTCAGCCGTGGGGGCGTTATAATGATGTGGTAAATCCCACTATCTGTTGGTAAAAGAGTAGTCCAAGAGATGGCGATGAGTGTGGATGAATAGCTGCCTTCCTTCTAGTCTTACAATGCTAGATCAGGAACGGATAGAGCAGATAGCCCTCGTGTAGTTTAGCGCGTAATTCAACAAACAGACAAAATAACACTTTAGTGATAGCGCTAATTAACCCCATTTATCAAAGTTGCGGTGTAATCTGAAAAACAAATCTTTTGAACTGAAACGTGACGGGATAAAATTTAGTCGGGGGTCTGAAACGAAAAATAATTAGAATACACTGAAACATTAAATAAGTTATTTTGGTATCAACAGAGTTTTTGACTGTAGTCCCAATAATATAGTTTTTGTGTTTAACATCAAAGCCAAACCAAATATTAGCTGAAACGGAAGTAATTAGAGTACTGTTGCGTCTATATTTGACGTACAACAAATTCAGTTAAGTACGTTTTCTAAGTGTACGATCTGAAAGTTTTTTTTAACTCTGTTGTGAGTACTGAAGAAATGTAGGTGTGCATCTTCTTCGCAATTAAACAGCTTTCTGGTGGCCAAGCGGTGCTTCACCAAGTCTATCTCTCATAAGCATTTTTCTTATAAGTATTATCCTCCGAATAATCTTCAATGTGACGTAAAGTATGAATAACCCTGTACATGTATCTATCTGTGTATGTGTGTGTATTCTACTTACAAGGCACATAAATAGTTGCGTTGACTATTTGTCAAACATACACACTCACGTAACTGAGCACATGACACTTAGATAATTTCTTTCAGAAAGGTCCGGCATAGCCAGGTGGTTAAGGCACTCGACTCGTAAACTGAGGGTAGCGGGTTCGAATTCTCGTCACATCAAACATGCTCGCCCTTTCAGTCGTGGGGGCCTTATAATGTGCAGTCAATCACACTATTCGTTGGTAAAAGAGTAGCCCAAGAGTTGGCGGGGGATGGTGATGACTAGTTGTCTTCCCTCTAGTCTTATACTGCTAAATTAGGAACGACTAGTGCGGATAGCCCTCGTCTAGCTTTGCGCGAGATTCAAAACGAACCAAACAATCAAGGGCCTGTAGCAGTCAGTAGACCAACGTTTCGGGAACACTGAAGTAGACAATTCTCTTTGTTATGAATTTAGCCAAGCTACGCGATTCTTGGCCTAGGAAACGATGCAGTAATCGAAACCGTGAAGTTTTATTAGACAGTATTCCTAACGGTGACTTACTGTCGATGTTACACAACTTATTTGTTGGTTCTTATATTACAATTTCTTGTTTCTCACTGATCAAAACCACGATGGTACAACGCTGAAATTATGGGATCAATTCCCTTCGATGAACACTACAAATAGTCCTCGATGTGGCTTTACTTATGGGACACATATATCATTTAACGAGACATTTTTATTTCGTTGATTATTTTGGCTTTATTAATGATTTATTACATGAGTTATCATTTCTTGATTTACATTACTTTTCAATAAAACAAGAACGTTGAAAATGTCGAAAATATACTTCAAACATTCTCCAACGTCTATTTAATCCTTTGTCACTCGATAAAATGTTTAAAAACACCACCAGAAAATAGGACTGAAAATTCACGACATATAAGCATAAATTTGCATTAAGTTTGGTGTCAACAATTTGGACAACATTAACTATAGGAAAAATAAACTTTTTAAATGCTATATTTCAGAGGAAGATTCGATAGACAGATGGATTTATATCGTCTGTTAACCTCTTTATTATGAATTTTACTTTCGATATTATAATATGTTTTACCATAAACTAAAAGTAATAAAAACACTGTTTAATTACGTCATAGGTACTAATCACGGGCAGTCGTATTTATTTACCAATAAAACGAAAAACTTTTTATAAAATTAAAGTAAATATTTTGTAATAACGATCACGATAAAGAATATTTAGTAACATTATATAGACATCTGAAACCAAGAAAAAACCAATATATGAGTTTATCAAATATTTATGAATATAAATACAACGTAGAAAATGAAAAAAAAAAAGATACAGATATATCCTTATGTTTGTTTAACACTTAAAACGAATTCGAAAGTATAACAGAAAGTAGAAGAGGGAAAAACAGAGACGTGGATAAATATTTGTATATATGAAAAAAAACAAACTTTAACCCAAGCGCTATCTAAAGAAAATATATTTTCTCATTTGCTGGGGTTGCCACTCGTGAAGAGACGCCTGCATTTCGAAAGCTGGCGAGTTGTAGGGTTTCGTATTTTTCTCTTTTAATTATTTTTATCTTACATGTTCTCTTAACTTCATATATTCGTATACAAGTATGAACACATTTATATTAGACGAAAATGGAGAAAAAATATGTTAAAAGATGGATAACCTCATTTACGAGTATAATGACAGATAAACTGACACAGTTATATTAACAACTAATAGAATAAAAGATGATGGATAGTTAATGGATAATACTTCTTCTATCGATTAAGTCTTAACATGTTTGGGTTATATATACAAATAGATCAGTCTTGAATGATTTAAATGTCTTGGTTTATTTTACTTTTGTGGTCGAATTTTTCTATTCCTTATTTTCGTCCACAGCTAGACACTGTGGACAAGAAAAAATGTGTGCAAACTGTTATGTATATACATATATATATCAAACTTAATAAAACATATTTGCTATCGTAAAATAATGTACCAGAAAATTCAGATCTGTTAGTTTTAGTAAATATCAAATTAATAGTTTGGAGACCTCGTTGTAAGCGATATTTCCATCTGTAAAGAATATCTCAAAATTCACCCTAGTTTTTTTTAATCAGACTAACCGTATATTGACAATGGAAAATAAACTTAATAATTTAAGAATCTGTCACACCATCCATCTTGATGTGGATTAAAAACACTAAAAAAAAACACAAAAGCTAGTCATTATGTAAAGGTTTGGGTTGTTTTGATAAAAGAAAAAGTAGACGTTTGGAAATATTTCGAGTTCTAGATCGGTGGACACGACCCGTGACCTAACCCGAGACTGTTAGAGCTAACATATAAAATTTAACTTGTAATGGTAAAGTAAAACGACGTAGCAATGAAACATGCTTGAGACGTTCCAGATATGGTTGTGAATGTAGTGGTTCAAGTGTAGTGATTAAGTTCAGGTTGACCAAACATACTTGCCCTTTCAGCCGTGGGAGCGTTATAACGTTACGGTCAATCCCACTATTCGTTGGTAAAAGATTAGCCCAAGAATTGGCGGTGGGTGGTGGTGATTAGCTGCCTTCCCTCTAGTCTTACACTGCTAAATTACAGACGGCTAGCGCAGATAGCTCTCGTGTAACTTTGCGCGAAATTATGAGAGAAGATTTTACATACCAGCTGACTTGGAGATTCGCCAATCAATTACTGAACTGACAGCGAGGGCAGACAGTATGGCGCAACAGCATTGTGATGTTCAAAAACGAGAATTGGGATCATATGTGCAAGAAATAATTAGTTTCAATATTTTGCGACACTAACGGCACAGTAAACCCAAAGATGTTTGTTTGTTTTGAAATTTGCGCAAAGTTACATGAGGGCTATCTGTGTTAGCCGTCCCTAATTTAGCGGCTTAAGATTAGAGTGAAGAAAGCTAGTCATCACCACATACTACTAATTCTTGGGTTACTCTTTTACCAACGAATAGTGGGATTGACCGTAACATTATAACGCCCCCAAAGTTGAAAGGGCAAGTATGTGTGGTGTGACGAGGATGCGAATCCACCACCATCAAATTACGAGTCGAGTGACCTAACCACCTGGCCCTGCCGGGCCTACCCAAAGATTTAATTTTGAAGTTGAAGCAAATGCACAATGCTTTATCAGATTATTTCCCTCAAGTTGAAAATACCATTTCTACAATGAAGAGTACATACAAGAAAGATGGCGTAATGCCCACTATGGTATCACCATAGTATAATACATATAATTTCACCATGTCCTATTTTCATTGATATTTAGTTTTTATTTTTCGTTTTAGGATTTATTTGGAGCTTTATCCATTGAGGTCTATAGAAATAGCCACAAATCTCTGATTTCCGAAATTAGCCCCTGGTCACTATTCTAGGCTCTGTACTAACAGATGTTGGGATTGCTAGTGTGGCAGGTGTTAATAATATATCCAAAAACACTGAAAATTACTGTAAATATTGACGTTAATGAAGCTACTTGTTTTTATAGAATAAAGCCATATCGGTCTATCTGCTGTGTCAGCTATAGGGAATCGAACACTGGGTTTTAGTGTTGTGAGTCGTTTAAGTTTCCCCTGTCCCCATGGTGAACAAACTTTATTGTAATTAAATATAAATAAAATTGAAATATACAAAACACATAAAAATATCTCGTTTAATCTTGAAATTCACACTTCTTACACACACAAGATAAGCGAATGTATTTATAATTCTCCATACATTTCTTGTAGTGCGCACTCAACAGTAAAGTCTGATAAAAGTTATAAAAGTGACGTTAATGTCTCTCTCACTAAAAAGCATAGCCAGGCCAACGACAATTGTGAGAATTATGTTTTATAAGTTTAAACTTTACGACACTTTTTAAATGTAACTGTATGTAACCATATAACGCTTTACGTGTATGATTCATTTCTTGTCGGTTAGGCTTAGTTTCGTTACGAATGTTTTAAATTGCTTTTACTCGATACTTCTTGGCAGAAAAGTTTACTCTATAAAGTAGGTATTTTGTAACGAGCTTGGAGTTTTAAGGACCAAGCTGTCAAATGTAATTTTTCTTTTCTATTACATTTGTTCTTCCCCGGACAACTTAGTTTGTTTAATTCTCTTCTTGTTCTTTAATTGTGATATAGAACTGTTTCTTCCAGTTGCACCAGTCTGTAGTATGGGGCAGAAGAAAGTTTATGGGCTTTCGGTGAATGAAACTGCCTTCTTTACGTGTCACGTTGAAGCGGACCCTCCTGCTTTTTCTTTCCGCTGGAGTTTTAACAACTCGAGTGCTGGACAGGAGGTACTAAACTACAACAGCACCGCAGGACTCAAGAGTATTGCATATTTCACTCCGAAAGAAAAACGCGACTATTCATCTCTCTACTGCTGGGGACGAAATCACATTGGCATCCAGCGAGAGCCTTGTGTCTTTTCATTAGTGTTTATTAGTAAGTACCAGCCATAAAAGCCCACAACAGAAAAGTCTAGATATACTGTATTACTTCAAATTTAAGACATACTTTTTCACATTTTTCCGAACTGAAAATTAGGGTGCGTCTTAAATTTGAGGTATTATTTTCGCTTTTCAAAAGTTTTGAAAACATTATTTTCCTCAAACAACAAAGATTTTCGAAAAAATCCTGCATTAACAAACAGATTGGACGATATTTTAAAAAGAACGTATTTTAAAAATACTAAAAAAAATTACGTACAAAACGTCAAATTTACGATGTCAGCGCCTCTAGCGGTGTAGTTGGATATCACCGTCCTTAGTCGAAGTCTGACTTTCCTTTTGATATTCTATTTTATTATGATTTTTATTTTTGTTACGTTTTTCACCCTTAGAAAAGCGTTTTACGTACGATGCCAAATTCGAAAGAAAAGTTATTTTGTGTGCCGAACAGATTGGGAATAGTGCAAACGGTAAAAAATATGCATTGATTGAGACAAATGTACGTCGTTGGCGTGGTATGAAAACTAAGTTATTTTCATGCAAGAAAAGTACAAGGTCATTTTCTGGCCGAAGAAAATAAAGACATCTTGAAATTGATGCCGTCGTTTTAACATATTTCAAAGAGTTACGAAGTAGAAGACTGCCTGTAATGAGAGAAGTCTTAATATTAAAAGGAAAAGAATGTGCAGGAAATAGAGGTATTTATTTCAAGGCTAATCGTGGCTGGTGTGAGAAATTTATGATTGGTTTATTTTGAATTCCATGCAAATCTATACGAGGGCTATCTGCGCTAGCCGTCCCTAATTTAGCAGTGTAAGACTAGAAGGAAGGCAGCTAGTCATCACCACTCACCGCCGACTCTTGAGTTGCACATTACCAACGAATAGTGGGATTGACCGTCACATTATAACGTTCCCATGGCTGAAAGGGCGAGCATGTTTGGTGTAACGGGGATTCCAACCCGCGACCCTCAGATTATGGGTCGAGTGCTTTAACCATCTGGCCATGGCGGGCCTGAAATTTATGAAAAGAGAAGGTTTAAGAACAACACTTAGTGAAAAATTGCCCTCAAGTTTTGACGATGCGAAAGATAGAACTTAAGATGTTATTCTTTCGGACAATAGTGAATCAAACGATGAAGATATTTCAATTTCGGAACATAACAGTGAGTCAGAAGAAACATCGAAATAACATTCTGATTAAATAAAGAATCATTATTGTTATGAACATTTTAAATTTCATGTATATTTGATATATATTTTTATTATATTTCATGTTAAATATACTATTAACATTTGTATTCGTTAATAGACTCTTTTGAAACATATTTACTACTTTCTAATTACCATCCAAAATTATTTATTACTCAAACTCCCTTTTTAAAAGTGAGTGCGTTTTATATTAGAGGGCGTCTGAAATTGAAGTAATACGGTTTCAGCTGAATAGTGATCGTTTTACAGTTTTGTCCAAGATTATACGAATGCACGAAAGACGTGTTTGTTTTCTGCATAGAAAATACCTCTACTATAGTGATTGCACGTGCAGCAGAAAATAAAAACAACAAAACATTATTATATTTCTAAATTGAAATTAACTTGAAATTCTTATAATAGCATTTTCTAGTTATAGAACCTTATAAATTTAGAGACTTCGGAAATTTTTGATTAACATCTAAAATGAGGTCTACTCGCGTCTAGGGTTCCATTATTTACTCGTTTTTAATCTACATTTCATATGAATTGTTGCCTCGTGCGTTTTGTATTTCTGAATTCAAATATGAAGTCAAAATAAACGTAGGTGGCGCTGCCCTAAGCCTAAAATGTTGAGTTCCAGACGCTACTAACCATATTAATGGATAATTGTGTGTTCATTAGAAACGACAAATTCGTTCATTAAGGACCAGGTATTTATCATCTGCATGATATCCCTCTATGTTCATACACAGTTTTTCCGCCTTTAATTTCTAATAAGGCTTATATTTATGCATAAGCTATGCCATTAGTACTTGTTTGTCTTTGTATATGGAATGAGTTATGTCAAACGTTTTAACCTGTTATGTATTCATTAAAGTAATTAGTTCTGTAAATGCGTATATAATTAAAACTTTCGCAATCAGTATGAGATTGGAAATGTGTGGCGGCTGACGACAGAAAAACAAAATAAGGCCTATTAACAATGTTCAGTAAAGCGTATAAATAACTATTCACAAAGTACAAAAACAATGCATATCTGTTTAAAAAAGGAAACAAACTCGAAAGCACTATTTTTCAGTAAAAACTTTCAACATGTTATTAATAACTTCTGATCAAAATTAAGGTAATCATATAAATATTAATTGGGTAGCGTTAAAAAGCAGTTTTAAAACTAAGTGTTGGATACAAACTGATTAAATGTACTTGTTTCCACAAATCAAGCCTTCAACGATTAAATTGCACTAAATTGTCAACTGGTACCCTTTCTCATAACGATGTTTTCGGCCGTAATCCTAAAATGTCCATACCAGCTGAAAAAGGGGATTGATACAAAACATTTGTGTACAACATAGAAGATTGGATTCAAAATTATGTGAAACACGTCTGTTTACTTTCGGTACGTGGTACACCACGATATGAAAATGTTTCCAAACAGTTTACAATAGTTTGTCAGATATTTGTACAGTGTATAATTATGTTTTCCAATTATTGTATATAACAGTTTATTACATGTATGTACAGTTTATAAATATGTTTACAAATGATTGTATATATGAGTCTAACGCGCATTAGCCATTTTTCATGGTATCAGTTTTACCATTTTTCGTTTTCACACTAAGTCACATTTATACTTTTAATTGCCATATTTTTATTGAAGCTGTACTTTTATAGGTCCTCCAGAGCCTTTGAAAAACTGCACAATTTCTAATACGACGGCTGAATCTATCCATTTGGAATGTGTCGCTGGTTATGATGGCGGTTTACAGCAATATTTCTTCCTGGAGGTTTATAATGCTAAACTGGAACGCCTAACTGCCAATATTACAAGTAATTCTAAGCCTGAGTTTCATGTTTTTGAGCTACTGGAAGGATCCCGTTTCATTCTTCTCCTGTACTCAGCTAATACTAAAGGGAAAAGCTCTCCTGTAGTACTTACCGCAAAAACGAAACCGGTTACACAGAATTATGTTGGTGAGTTGCACAAACAAAGTGTTAGGACTCTTTTACTCGGTAGGAAGTTCATTAAAAGTGCTCAGTGAAATTACACGTTATCACGGATACCAGTCTGTTTCATAAAGGGCAGTTTGGCTGACGGCTTACACTTAATCACTAAAGTATTTTTCTTTCTCTTAGAATACACGAATATTAAAAAAAGGCTAAGAGATAGAATGTTTTACATCTGTTTGTTTGTATATACACCTGGAGTGATATAAGCCTTCTAATAAGTGTTTTTTTTATCTACTGTCTATATCTTTAATTATGTTGTCACTTTCATTGATGCTATTTCAAAAACATTAGTGGAAATTTTTATGTGGGGTTGAAGTGGCACATACGTTTCACACATGCCTATGTACGAAACGTATCTATGTAGATAGATGGATCAGTGTATTGCTACAGATCCCTTTCCAGTGGCACAGCGGTATGTCTGCGAACTTATAACGCTAAAAACCGTGTTTCAATAACCTTGGTGAGCAGAATACAGACATCCTATTGTGTAGCTTTGTACTTATCTTCAAGCGAATAACCCAACAAACAACAAACAAGTGATGTCAGAGAGATTAATTAGTGTGATGCGAGAGACAGATGAGTCAATTTGGTATGAGAGATAGATGGGTCAGTATATAAGAGACAAGTAGATAAATGGGTCAAGGTGATGTGAGAGATAGATGAATCAATGTGTAACAGATAGATGATCGAGTATGGTGTGAGAGAGTGGGGTCAGTATATAAGAAACAGGTAGGTAGATGGTTCAGGGTGATGTCAGAAATAGATGAGTCAATGTGGTGTGAGACAGAAGAGATCAGGTCAGAATAAAAGAAACAGGTGTATAGATGGGGCAGGGTGATGTGAAAGATAGATGGGCTAGTCTTATGTCACAGATACTCATGACAGTGTGATGTGGATAGTACAATGGCCACAGTGTCATGCAGGTGGTTTAACCACTTATATTGTTTTGATATTCTAAACTTCCCTTTATTTTTATAGTCCTTCACACCTCTATATCTCTTGCATAAGTTTATCTTTCTTGAGTCTAATAACCACGGAAAGAAATGGGAATCGAAGACTCATATTGGGGTCGGTCTGGAGAGAGCGAGGGGGTTCTCAGGACGTATTGGTTCCTGCAAGTTAATAGACGAATAAACTTTGTGAGAGAAACAATAGTAAATACATAAATGAGAACAAGGTTAAAACAGTCGATCAGGTCAAATGTAATGAGACTATTCATCTTGACATCGTGCCAATTTATGGTCTACAATCGTGTCCTTATAGGTCTTCCAGTGTAACCAATAGGTTCGTAGGTAAAAACAAACAAACAAAAGAAAAATGTTCTTATGTAAACGGCAGTAAAACTTGGTTCGGGATGTGTTAATAAAGGCGACTAAAGGTTTACTTGATAATCAGTTCTGCAGACAAAGTATCATTTGGGAGATATATTAAAATATTGATTGAACGCCTTGATTTAGAAGGTTGAAAAAATTCCTGTGTATTTATAGCAAGATTAACGGCGAGTTTTGTCAGAGTTAAATAAAGAGCTTTACCAGCTGCTAGATGTACTTAGTTTTGTAAGAATCACCGTTTAACAACATATACAATTAACCTAAAAATAAACTATAAACCTTGTCTACCTTGAAGGTAAGGATCAGTGAAAAATGATTTCTCAAGAAAGATTGCAATATTATTGTTAGTTTTTTTCGTTTGAAATATGTCAGCAGCCAACACATAGAAAAATGTTATATTTCTTCGGTGCTTATATAGTTAATAATTATAACTCATGAAATGTTTATGATTGGACAAGTGTAGATGTATTAAATACGTGTAATATTACTTTATAAACGTCACAGAAGCAACGTCCAGTTTACTCCTGAACCCCTTAGTAGGAGTACTTATTGGAACAGTGGTGTCCCTTATTCTCATCACCATTATCATCACAGTGATCATCCGCTTGAGAAGCTATGATGATGGCAAAGGTAATGTATAACTAATGTTTGAGTTATATGTTATATGTTGATATCTGGGTTATATATTTGTAGTTGTGTGCGACTATTGGTTGAGTTATATGTTAGTTGTTGATGTTTGATTTCCATTACAGTTATATATTAGTTTTTTATGTTTGACAACTGTTTGAGTTATATGTCAGTGTTTGATGGTTGACCACTGTTAGAGTTATATATTAGTTTATTATATTTGACTGCTATTAGAGTTATGTGTTAGTTGTTGATGTTTGACAACTTTTGAGTTATATATTAGTTGTTGGTGTATTGCAACCCTTTGAGTTATATGTTGGTTGTCGGTGTATGGCTATTATTTCCGTTACATGTTAGGTGTTTGGTGTATGGCTATTATTTCCGTTACATGTTAGGTGTTTGGTGTATGGCTATTATTTCAGTTATGTGTTACTTGCTGGTGATATAGACACTGACTAGTATTCTGTTTATAAAGAAAACTTTAAAAATATTATATTGTTTAGAATAGTTCAAAATAATTTATTATATTTTACATGTAGTGTTAGAACACCATATTTTATAATTTGTGAATTCAATACATAATAAACAGTGAATTTGTGTTCAATATCTCAAAAGTTAGTATGACACGTAAATATTGAGTTCCAACTGTATTTTCAGTTTTGAGGTCAAGTCCTTGCGATGGTCAAGTTTTGTACAAACCAAAATTATTTTAATTTTAATTATAAGATTAGTTCCCGTTACAGAGGTTTAAATAATCTGAAATTGAGCCAAGGTTTCATGTTAAATTTGCTATAAAAGCACACGCTCTTATAATAGTATAAATACGCGTAATGAGAGAATATACAACTAGGTTAGATGCACATCCGAAAACCTAATGTTCATTAATTAATGGCGCGTACGCCATCGTTACGGTCCGTTAAGATCGGCCTCTTCTTCCATTACACGAGAATGACAATCACTTCAGTCATGAAATGTGGTAAGTTTTACACGTGGTTTTATTTCGTGTTTTATCACGCATTTCTATTTGATGAATAAATTAGGATCAAGAGGAAAATACTTAAAAAGCAAGTGTTTTTTTCAAAACATGCTAGTTTGATTATGCTGTGTATATATCGAAAACCAAGTTTTAGCGTTATAATGCTTTAGAGTTGTTACTGAGCCAATGGAGTGGGGGAATTTTAAAAAGTGACTTTTTCACAGCATAATTTTGTCTCTAAAGGACAATTAAAACATGAAATCATGTTAATATAGACGATATGACTAATCACAGATAATAATAAGAAATAAAACATTAACGTAATAAAAGTTAAAGAAAGTTAATATAAATCGCCAGAGCTTTCAAACATACACTTTTTAAAACGTTTACATACAAAATTCAAATTAGGTCTCTGTGTGTAATAAGATTAAGTAGAAAAGATGTAGTCCTAACTAAACATAAAATTCGCGTCCCGGTGCTAAGGTTTGTGGATTATAAGTTAAAAGTCTGTACTCGATCCCTATTCTGATGAATATACAAAGAACACACCCATTATTGATATTTGAGTTTAGAAAAACAAACTGTATTGTCACTACTGACGATATAACAGTGATCGAATATGATAATAGTAGAATCCAATTGTAGCAAGAAGTATGATATAGTAACATAGTTTGTGAATTAGTATCCAATAATAACATAGTTTGTGAAGTAGTATCCAATAATAACATAGTGTTCGTAGTAGTGACTAAAAGTAACACAGTGTACCAGATACAAAAAGAAGCACTTTGCTATGTCTTTTATATTTCAATGCTATGTAATGTATCGTTTCCTTTAAGATACTGTGCCTTTCCTCCAAGGCTGAGCTTTAAGTCTGAGGGCTTATAACGCTAAAAAATCGGTTTCGATACTCGTACTGGACTTGGCACAGTCCCGGCTGCAGATATTCTCAGGTCGATGCTGGGGCTGTGAGACATATATTCTAAAGTAAAGCTAAAACTAGTAGTTTTGGGAAGCAACGATATTTCAAGAAACTTGGCCCACCTGGCCCCTTTCCAGTGCCAGTCCTGGCACAGTGCAGATAACCCTTTGTATGGCTTGGCGCATAATAATAACAACAACAAATAAGAACATCAACATATTATTGAAAAGTTAAGCTAGATTTGAAGCATTGTCGAAGCGGATACGATAAGAAACCTTACGACCCTTAAATCAAGACTTTTTATAAAACTACTAAAACCATGAAACTTCGTAATCAGTGTTATACATTCAAACTTATCGTGCATTTTCTCTGGAAGCAGGACGTATTACTTACTGTAATGTCACTTACACTCGTAAGTAATACAGGGTACATGGAAATGGTTGTAACACTTATAATGCGTAACCCGATTCAAAGACCAACCCATTTATTCTTTATTTCTAACTCTCGTTTCATAAAATCTACATGTAACAAACCATTTCAGTACACGGGGAGGAAATACGTGATACGAACACTATCCTCTACGTTACTTCCCGGTAGATTCTAAGGGTACATACCAAGTTCGGAAAAAATCGGTACAGCGGTTCGCCAGTCGTTTGCTTAACTACACACAAACTTATATCAAATAATAGTTAGGATTACGTTACAAGATTTTTACAACATTCAAACACATCGTGAAACGTTTACTTTAGTTTCATTTAAACATCTTGGTTTTAAACTTGGAATTTCTGATCGATAGCAAGGTAATAAACCACATTTCTCGGTTGTTTTGTAAAGACGTTAGAGCGTGTTTTTTTCTTGAAAGTTATCGACTTAAGCTTAAACACCTCATTTTAAGGACTTACTCCGATTTTACAGAGTTGTTTTATGACTAACGCGTGGTGTACTTACTAACGCTCTCAGTGTTTTATTTCAGTTATTACAACAAACATTCCAAACCCCTTGAAACAGTAATGCGAGCATATACGGACATTTGCCGTTTTGTATCGCAATTTTCAAACATAATGTACGTAAAAAAAACACCTGAAAACATCACACTGTTATTACACTTTATAACAGCTGGAATAAATTTTTATGAGTTGAAAATAATTTATTTTCAAATCTACCAGTCGCATCTTTCGAAACCCTTATTAAAAAAACACATCACCAAACCAAGCCGAAATGTCTCAGAAATAATTGACTTTACACTGTGCTGAACACAAAATGTAAATAAAATTATTAAAGTATTTTATATATGTTCATATCAAAAGTCATTCCAGTGACTCAACCAAGCTGAAAAAGTGCATCATCAAAAAACAACGAAAATAAATATTACCAACGTGAGCTCCTATTTACAACGATAGGAATTTGAAAATTTTAAATGTGTTAATAACATCTAAGCCTTTTTAGTGAACTATTAATATTATGTCGGAATTTTCCAGATTTTTGTGCTTCTAGAGTTAAATGAGCAAAATTTATTAACTTTCTACTTTTATCAACTCACATTCCATAAAAGAAAAGATAAAATTCAGGTTCGTGTACGTATAATAATATATCTAAGGAAGAAAATCGAACACTTTCTAGGTTTTGTTATTAATATTAACTTCTGGTCAGCAGAGGTTATTTACTCAGAGTGAAGCTAAAAACCAACCCAATAATGAGTACAGTTAATTAATTAAATTACTGAGTACTTTTGCTTTTAGCAACATTTTCGACCATAATCCCAATAATAACTCTCTAGGTTTGGCAAGGCTGGGACAATTTTTATAATAAAATAATAATTATGAACAAATAAAGTAAAAAGTACAAAATCAGTTATACTGAGCACTCTATCCAGTACTTGTACTGAAATTAGCAAGACAAAAATGATATATCTTAAGGAACACACAACTACTAGCTAATAGTTTCAAGTCCTGTCATTAATGTTCAGAGTTTTCTTATCTAATTAAATGTAAGCTTTCATATTTACGTACACCATGCACTACATATTTCACATGAACCTGCAGTGTGCTTAGGACAGTTTACGAAGACAGACGCGGAACTGTTAGGTTTTCATTACGCATATAGTCACGTAAAAAAAAAAAATGTGTAATTTCATTAATTTGTTTGTTATGGGGCAAAGCCGGATTGGACTATCTGTTGTGTCTATCGAGAGGAATCGAACCTCGGAACTTAGAGTCGCTAGCTCGTAAATGGAAAGTTACATTTTTGATTATTTATTTCTTTTGGGTTTTCTATAGAGGATTTTAAATCACATCTTAGAAATAACACAGTGGGAAACATGATCTACTCAAACAATCCAGAACTTAGCGTGGTGGTTCATTTTGATGTCACAACATCGATTTACCTTCCGTTCACTCACCTTTTATCTCATCTTTATATTTTCACGTATTATGGTTTTGTGATGATATAGATAATGTCTGTTTTCATTTATTTAAAAAGGGAAAATAAACAAAGTGCCTATCAAAATGAATATGAGCGTATGTATATATAGCATCTTATATGGCCCGACGATCGAGAAATGTAAAACAGCAGGCCTAAGCCTTTAGTTTCATTGTCATTATTATTAAACCATACATTTTGTTTGGAATTTCGCGCAAACCTGCACGAGGGCCATCTGCGCTATTCATCCATAGTTTAGCAGTGTAAGACTAGAGGGAAGGCAGCCAATCATCACCACCCAGCGCCAACTCTTGAGCTACTCTTTTACCAACGAATAGTGAGATTGACTGTCACATTATAACGCCCCCCACGGCCGAAAGGGCGAGCATGTTTGGTACGACGGGGATTCGAACCCGCGACCTTCGGAATATGAGTGGAGTGCCTTAACCACCTGGCCATGGCTCCATGGAGAACGAATGTTAAACATTTACGACATTTTGAGAAGGAGGAAAGAAATGTCGTTGTATTTATATCTGTCGACCATGGGTATCAAAACCCAGTTTTGGGCAGTATAAGTCCGCAGATGTACCACTGTATCACTGGGGGGGGGGAATTTATGAAATATCAGATTTGCTGGACAATTCATAATTATCACAAGACTATTACCCACTGTTATGAACTTGGACCTGTGCCAAGAAAATATATTAATTTCCCTGCCGCATTAATAGTTCAGCTGCCCTGGTGATTAGGACGCTTGACTCACAATCTGAGAGGGTCGCGGGTTCGAATTCCCGTCACCGAAGAACGTGTTCGTCCTTTCAGCCGTGGGAGGGGTTATGATATTTCCTTGAAACCCACTATTCGTTGGAAAAGGAGTAGACACTACTCTATAACTGTTAAATTAGAAACCATTAGCTTGGATGGTCCTCGTGTAATTTGCGCGAAGTTCAGAATAAACTAACCGTTACTTTTACAATTGAAACTACCTCAAAGTGTGTAAGAGATTTGATGTAAATCATACACTAGTTTTGAAGTGTGTACCGCAGACCTTACAAAACTCGATTTTTGTATTTACTATTTTTTTTCTTTTCACTGTTCTTGGCTTATTGAAATAATAACGTGGATTCTAACCAGTTAAACAATTGTTATATTATTTCTTTTCTTTCTCTTTTACTGTAAACTTTCATATCTCATACTCTTTTATAAAGAAAAATTCATATATATGTATGTATGTACATTCAAGTGTATATGAATAATGTTACAGTTGTGGCGTGCATAAAAACTATTAGCAAATGTTAAAAAATCCTATTCAGATTCCAAACATCAAAAAGCTGAATTGTATTTAACTGGAGCTAAAACTGAGATGAAAGTAGATAGTTTAATAGACTGCAAGTGGCATAGCACTGCCAGGTGGCTAGGATGTTCGACTCGCAATCTGAAGATCGCGAGTTTGAATCCCTGTTCCATCAAATATGCTCTCTCTTTCAGCCGTGGAATAACTATAATATTACGGTCAATCCCACTATTTTTGGTAAAACAGTAGTCCAGGAGTTGGCGGTGGGTGGTGAAGAATAGCTGCCTTCTTTCTAGTCTTACACTGCTAAATTAGGGACGATTAGCGCAGATAACCCTTGTGCAGGTTTACGCGAAATTCAAACCAAACTAAATAAACTGAAAATAAATCCACTGTGTATTGTTCTACAGAGACTGACTATTCATATCCTCCTAGAATGATACTACACTAAATATGTTACATCACATGTTATTGTTGCACAGTTTTTAGAATGATAGTTTACTATATACGTTATATCACATGTCATTGTTGCTCAGTTTCTCAGAATGATAGTACACTAAATATACTAAATATGTTGTTTCACATATTATTGTTGTCCAGTTTGTTAGAAGGATAGTATACTAAGTATATCATCTCACGTTATTGTTGCCTAGTTTTTGAGAATGATAGTATACTAAGTATGTCATCTCACGTTATTGTTGCCTAGTTTTTGAGAATGATAGTATACTAAGTATGTTATCTCACGTTATTGTTGCCTAGTTTTTGAGAATGATAGTATACTAAATATGTTATCTCACGTTATTGTTGTCTAGTTTTTGAGAATGATAGTTTACTATATACGTTATATCACATGTCATTGTTGCTCAGTTTCTCATAATGATAGCATACTAAATATGTTGTTTCACATATTATTGTTGTCCAGTTTGTTAGAAGGATAGTATACTAAGTATGTTATCTCACGTTATTGTTGTCTAGTTTTTGAGAATGATAGTATACTAAGTATGTTATCTCACGTTATTGTTGTCTAGTTTTTGAGAATGATAGTATACTAAGTATGTTATCTCACGTTATTATTGTCTAGTTTTTGAGAATGATAGTATACTAAGTATGTTATCTCACGTTGTTGTTGTCTAGTTTTTGAGAATGATAGTATACTAAGTATGTTAACTCACGTTATTATTGTCTAGTTTTTGAGAATGATAGTATACTAAGTATGTTATCTCACGTTATTGTTGTCTAGTTTTTGAGAAGGATAGTATACTAAGTATGTCATCTCACGTTATTGTTGCCTAGTTTTTGAGAATGATAGTATACTAAGTATGTTATCTCACGTTATTGTTGTCTAGTTTTTGAGAATGATAGTTTACTATATACGTTATATCACATGTCATTGTTGCTCAGTTTCTCAGAATGATAGCATACTAAATATGTTGTTTCACATATTATTGTTGTCCAGTTTGTTAGAAGGAGAGTATACTAAGTTGTTAGTTATTGTTGTCTAGTTTTTGAGAGAGTATACTAAGTATGTTATCTCACGTTATTGTTGTCTAGTTTTTTGAGAATGATGTATACTAAGTATGTTATCTAAGTTATTGTTGTTATCTCACGTTATTGTTGTCTAGTTTTTGAGAATGATAGTATACTAAGTATGTTATCTCACGTTATTGTTGTCTAGTTTTTGAGAATGATAGTATACTAAGTATGTTATCTCACGTTATTGTTGTCTAGTTTTTGAGAATGATAATATACTAAGTATGTTATCTCACGTTGTTGTTGTCTAGTTTTTGAGAATGATAGTATACTAAGTATGTTAACTCACGTTATTATTGTCTAGTTTTTGAGAATGATAGTATACTAAGTATGTTATCTCACGTTATTGTTGTCTAGTTTTTGAGAATGATAGTATACTAAGTATGTTATCTCACGTTATTGTTGTCTAGTTTTTGAGAATGATAGTATACTAAGTATGTTATCTCACATTTTTATCTGATTTTTATCTAGCAAATCTTGGTGTTGTATTAAAAATGTTTTGGGTTAAAAATAAGTTTGAGATCTTCGAAAGTTAAATTTTTTTGTCCCACGTTTCGTGGTAAGACAGCTGTATGTCTACGAATGTACAACGCCAAAATCAGGGGTTCGATCCCCGAGGTTGATACAACAAATAATCCAATGTGGCTTTGCTATAAAAACAACAATAACACAAATGAAATTTTTGCTTCCCAGTAGCACGGCGGCACGTATGTGCATGGGTTTATAAGGCTAGAAATTGGGTTTCGATACCCGAGATGGATATATCACAAATAAGCCTATGCTCTTTTTTCCTTTCAACGATTCTGATAAAAGTATTCCTTAGCTTGGTTGTGGGAAAAAAAACATAGTCGTCGAAAAAATCTATTACAACTCGCTATGAGAAAAATAGATCAAATGGTTTGCAAATCATTCTTTGTTCCAAAAACAGTAGTTTAATCCTACATTCAGCACAGTTTATTCGACTTTATTTTATTTCCGAACTATATTTCCTAATTTTTTCTCCCCAAAATCGTATTACTTTGGAATTATTGAAATTGAAGTTACGTGATTTGTAATAAGAATTGAAAACTTGCTTGTTTTCATTTTTACTTGTTTCAGATGATACACCTGACCAGATGCCAACCAGGTAATAAAAATCATTTTATACTTTGTCGATGTTTTACTACAACAACGTAAAGGCTATTTTATGTGTTTTAAAAGTATAAAATTATGTCAGTTAAAATGTTTCCGCTAATCGTAACAAGTTTTGTACATTTAAATGATACTTTAAAACTGTTTTATTAGTTTTTTTACTCAACCAGTTGAACTGTTTTACGTTCTTATGCGTGTGTTTTATTACGTATCTTAATGTACTTATGTTTAATTTATTTTATTTTCTGTCATATAGGAAAATTAGGCATCGCTATTACAAACATATATTCTAAACAAAACCTCATTACAACTAATCTCTTTACATTTAACATTTCCTGTCATACTGCATACTGCATAACGGAAGTGGGATACACTGAAAGCCAATAAAGGGACTGTACAATATAATGTCACTAATAATAATGCCTTACGATAAATATTATTAATCATAATAGAAAATAGGTGTCAACACCATAAGAAATCTTTTTGTAATAAATAACTATACAAACATTGTTCCAACTACTATTTTTTCTCAGTCTTGCCTGATAAACGCTGAATTTAACAAAATATGTTATCAGCGATGTCTACGTGACTTAGAGTGTTTTGAATACAACATACATTTCATTCATCCTTGCAAACTCCTATGAGACTGAATAAGTATTATGCAATGAAATAAGCCTAACACTGATGTGTTAAGTGTAATTAAAGTTATTTATTGTTTTACAATAATTGTATTTTTCTTTTTCCTTTGTAGTCTTCATAGGTTGGAATGTAGGAATACGTGTATATGAATATATACAGATATTGTAAATTAAACAATTATTGTGTTTTTTTTAATACATATGGAAGTTGACTTTTTACTTAATGAAGTCAGAAAGAAAGGAACGTACGTTGCATTTTATATTATAATAGTTTGATATATACACTACGTACTAAGTTAGCTGCTGTCAGTTATATCACTCAGAATGAAAATGCCCATAAGGTTGCTCTATAAAAAATAACTGGACTTCAAAGGTTAATATTTTCAGAGGATCAGTAGTAAAGATTTTCTTATAAATGAGAAGTTATTTTAATGTATTTCCAAAACACTTCAGTGTTTCAAAATTACTCTTAAATAATTGTTTCTAGTACTCATTGTGCAGTATATGTCACTAGCCTTCTGAACACGAAATGTGAACGTGTTTAGAAAACGCACATACAACCCTGTGTTCATGGTCAGCAGTTGAAAAAGAAATTAATTAATTAAAAACAAAACGTTTCCAACCTTATCCACATCTTTTCTTTATTTCAGTTTTTACACTTACATATTCCTTGTTGTTATTATTACCAGTTCGAATGAGCTACAGAGAGAAAATATCCCGGAAAATGGAGAACAAGATTCGAAAGATCCGGATATCATTCCTACCAAGGACGACTGGAACTGTAATTATTCTACACGACTATCTTTCTGTCCGTGTACCTTTAAGCGAGCCGCTAATTGTAGTACAAACAAAATATAAAATAGTATTCGATACAATAAATAATTCAGTACATTCGTAAATCTCCTGCAAAGCAATGTTGATAACACTAGAAACCGTGTTTCGATACCCGTGGGAGGTGCACCACAGATATGTATGAGGTGAAATGTCACCATTGAGTGTACTAACTATTCCGGTGAATGTTGTTTCAAATTTTAAGAAATTTTTTCTGTTCATGAGAGTTGCTAAAAAATTCTAAATATCGTCCAGAAAAAAGTCTTAGCTCGGTACAGATATTCCAAGTAATTAAGTACAAAATGTACTTAATACCGATGACAGTTTAAAAAAATATTTTATCATTTTATAGTAGCCAAAAAAATACTTGTATCCGGCGTCATTGTTAAGTAGTCGCGAGTTTGAATCCACGTCATACTAAACATACTCGCCCTTTCAGCCGTGGTGACGTTATAATATTACGGTTAATTCCACTATTCGTTAGAAAAGAGTAGCCTAAGAGTTGGCGGTGGGTGGTGATGACTAGCTGCCTTCTCTCTAGTCTTAGATTACTAAATTATGGACAGCTAGCGCAGATAGCCCTCGTGTAGCTTTGTACGAATTTCAAAACAAACCAAACCAAACTGTTAATTAATCTTTACATATAACTCACACTTTTAATTTGTATATTTTAAAAAGATTCATTTTGTTCATGTTTTAAAAATATTAAAATCGATTTCCTTGTTTTGAAAATTTTTGAAATAATGTATTCTAATTTATAAATTTTAAATGTATTCCATCTTTATCACCAGCTATATATATAAATATATATAATTTGCAATAAACAAAAACAAGCCCAAACAAAATTCAGAATCACCACTGTGGGGATACGACTTGTTCCAAGTCTCTTTCTGGATGCTCTTGTAACCCAAGATGATTCATATTTCTTTGATTTCCAGTGTCATTAGGTACAGGGAAATTTCTAGTGTTTAGTACATTTTTAGATAGTAAAGGGCTGTCACATATCCTTCTCAAAAAAAAAGTCAAGATGTAGTTATGATACATTTCATCCCACTATAATTTCATATCAGCTGTATACATACACACACATATTTAATTATAGCACATACATAAATATAAGAATCAAATAGCAACTGCATTGAATTATGATATGTCTACAATTTCAGATCTTTGATCAGTATGGCAATAACTTTGGCTATCACTAATATTAAATCAGCTACTTGTAACATAGTTTTCGTTCTCATCTTCCCAAAAAATCAGGATAAGAAAGTGCAAAGGACTTGTTAATTATACTACCATGTGTTGCACGAACCAACTGTGTCTCACATCAGAATATCTCTCAGTAATTCCAAACATCTATAAATTATACTAGCATGATACTGTTCTTATGAGATATAAGTAATGGTTATGTGGCACTTTAGATATTGTACTAGTTTTGATCAAAGACAGGCGAATTATTAATGTTTCTTGATACAGATATTAAATTGGATAAATAATACATTTTATCTGCATTTAATTCTTTAATGGATTGCTGCTAATTTAACTTAACATTAGGAGTATACAGTATTATAAATACCTTAAGGGTATAATATTACAGACTTTGAGCGTGGCTTAATGGTTAACAGTCTGGACTTTGAATAAAAAAACAACTTAAATTAGAGCACTCTGGGGCCATGGGATCGCTATAAGTGTCAGTTAGACAAGAGTAGTTTAAGAATTGGACGTGGATTTAGTTCATCAGAACGACACTAGGGGCGGCACATAGCCCTGTGGATAGATTGGTGCTAAAATTCTGGAAGAAATAAACATCACAACCAGTGCTTTGCTGGCAACAGGAATCATCCGACCAAAATTTAGCATTTTTACCCGTAAAGTATTTGTCGATTATGTTACATATTACGATTTATTTGGGACGAGATCCCAATTTATTACGTATTGCGATTTCAAATAGCTATAAATTTTAATTTTAATTTAAAAGTTGGGCGCGGCATGGCCAGGTGGTTAAGGCACTCGACTCGCAAACCAAGAGTCGCGGGTTCGAATCCCCGTCACACCAAACATACTCGCTCTCTTTCAGCCGTGGGAACATTATAATGTGACGGTCAATCCCACTCTTCGTTGGTAAAAGAGTAGCCTAAAAGTTGGCGGTGGGTGGTGATGACTAGCTGCCTTCCCTCTAGTTTTACACGGCTAAATTAGGGGAGGCTAGTGCAGATATCCCTCGTGTAACTCCCACGACTCTGAGATTACGAATCGAGCGCCCTAACCGCCTGGCCATGTCAGGCCGTAAATTCAAAGATCACAGGTTAAAGTAAGAAGTTGGTATAATTTACCTAAACGACTCTTCTTACCAGTCTGAAGATTGTTGGAGAAGAAACTTCAGCTGAGTTTATATGGTATTGGAATAGTGACGGTAGTTTGTTTTCATCATTGCATTCCTCCATACATAGGCTAAGGCACTATCTGCTCCCTCTACACTGCGTACGTTGTGTTACAGGAAAATTAAATGAAATTTGTTTTTTCGTTTAAAAATGTGGCGCCATTTATGGATATAGTTAACTTTAACTTACGTCAAAGGTAATAAATGTTCAATAACAGTAATAATGAGGAGGTGGAAGAGGTTGTGAACCTCATTAACATTTCTATTGTTTCACACTATCCTTTCACAAAATTTGGTTAAAATACGCCTAGTGACGTAAGAGTAGTTAAATAAAGGACAGACAGAGAGACACGCAGATTTTTTGTGCTTTATGCATATAGATATAACTTGGACAAATGTAAAACTATAATTTTCAATAGATTTAGATTTGATGTCGTCCATAGGAAATAAGTTACCTAACTAGAATTTTATTTGCTTGGTGAATTTAAAAGTTTATTTAATAAAAAGGTAGAGAGAGGAGTGCCTATTCATGAGTTTAATGTTTTTTTATACTACGACATAGACTTTGCTGTAGCAATATAATTGAAAATACTAAGCGATAACGTAACCCTATTTCTGCAGAAAGCAGTATTATAATATTTTAGTAAGTGGATAAACTTTTTTTAAATAGAATGAAAGGGGAGGAAAAGGTGCATGAAAAAAAGTGAGGAAACAAGATAGGAATGAGCACGATGTAATAAAATTTCATTTGTGCAACCTCTAAAAGCTAAAACTAAAGCACCTTCAAACAATGAGACTAGCTTTACATTTATCGATCAAATAACAATTACCCCACGATTGTTGCAACGAGAAAGTATAGCAATGTGAAAATTTAGATCAGATAATGGGACTTAAAGCACCGTAAATGTACAATACGTCCAAAATGTTTGTAAAACTGGCTGATTGCGTCATAGTACCGAACACTGGAGATCTGTTTACACTACTGATGTATTTCTTGGTGATAGTTTTTGTCTGTATCCATTAGAACTATAGTTTTGCGACTTACAAAGTCTGAATCTGGTGAAATGAGATGCTCCACAATTTGTTTTCTGTTTGAATGGAATACAGATTCGTTCTCATTACAAGGCTGGCTTCATTCAGCTTGAAATTATTCACACAAGTGAACAGTATTGGCAACATGAACAGACTGTTAGAACCTTGCTTATTTGGATCACTTGGAACTGATGCCTTCATTAAAGATTCTGTTGATTTTTACAGTGGACGTATTTCACAATATCTTTTAGGCAGTATAAAGTTAAATGTCATTAAAGTTGCTTTTTATTGTTGCAGTGTGCTTATTTCACAATGTCGTTTGAACAGTTTATAATCTGACGTTGTTAATTTGCTTCTCATTATTGTAGTGAACTTATTTTACAATAACGATAGTTTAATTGTTATGTAATGTATGTCTTATTATATTGAAAGATACCTTACTATCACTAGGCCTGCTATTTATAATTCACAACGTTTTTAATGTTGTTTTTGGAAAGTATTCCTAAAATCAATATATTGTTTGCTATTTTTAATAGAAAAATGTATATCGATAACAATGAAAAATTACAAATTAACATGATTAAAATTGGTATATGGTTTTTAATGTTTTTGTATATCCTGTTTCTGAATGTCTCAGACTTACCCAAACGAAAACAAGGGAAGAGTTTCTGTGAGATTCTAGTTCCGTCAGAACAAAGTGCGACAGTTCATACCAGACAAAAGAACTATGCTGGAGTACCTAAAGAGTCTACAAATAATAATCCATTGGAAGTGCAGGTAGAAATGCTTTCTGTATTGATAATTATAGGTTATAAAGGGTCAATAGCGATAATATAATGTAACTACAGGCCACGATGTGTGGTTATAATCAGTAGGCATGCTTGTTAATTACCAGGCCCTGTTAGGTTTTATTAGTTTATTTATAAAGTTACATGATGCAGTAGGATTGCTCCGGCCAAAGCACGGGTTCTTTTCCCTGTAATTGTGTACTACAAACGCAATACTCTTGGCAGTAAGCCACCTAGGTAGTGCAGCACTGTCTCTAATTACTAATCACTAAACAAATGGAGATAATCGACAAGTAGGAACTGTTTTCTGACTATTTCCCTATGTTATTACTGATTATTACTTGCTATTTATTTTTTGGTATTTTTTATTATTTTATTTGGTAACTTCTGTCCATAAAACGCTTTTAATACAAGTTTTTTTTTCGCCTCCCTCATTGATAGATCTTGTACTTAAGCTAATATTCCTTCTCTTTTCTTCTCTTCATGGACAGAGTTTGATTTTGCAGTATTTTACATCATCTAAGCCTATTGCAGCATCTATTGCCCAGAGAATTTTCTCCAGTTTACCCAGTTCCAATTATTATTAATTTCTGTCGTCTATGATTATTCCTGCCACGCCTATCTTGTATAGTATAGGCTTTCCTGTTTTTTAAAACTAGCAAAAATGTGTTACTTATCCATTTAATAGTTTTAATGTTTTAACCTTTCAGCTATCTCGTCACAGTTGATATAAATTTCATATTTTCTGCCAGTTTCTAATATTAGTGAGGTATAATGGAGTCTTCTGGGTCATATTGCTCACATAAGTTGTCTGCTTACTTTTTCTGCTTTTTGCCGTAAATTTGAGGTAGTTTGATTAAATCATATTGTTCTTTCATTGATCTCATATTCTCTAACTACATTATTTGGTCTCAGTGTGTGTTTCAGTTGACTTAGTCCTTTCTCACTAGTCTTCTTTTACTTCTTCTGTCTTCAGTTTGTGTTTAGTTTGACAACCACTTTACTGACTCATCTCTTTGATGGGTTTAGACTCTATTTTCTGTCGGAAGCTTGTATTGACTGGGTTTCTCTAGTGACTCTTTCTTGGCTATATACAAAAGGTGTAAAGCTTGTAGATACTGCCCATTAAAATGCAGTTACTCCTACTTCAACTGAAGAAATAAAGCATGAGTAACAATGAAAAGGTCAATAGCTAAGTCAGAGTTCCCTCTCCCTGTCCCCTCTCGTGCAGGGATATCATTGCTGTCTATGGTACAGTTAATATTTAGCAATGCTTCCTACGATGATCTGCTCTTCATATTTTAAACAGAGATATAAATTGACTGGTGTTAGTCATTCAAGAAGAAAGTGATGTGAAATTATTCCGTCCTCAAAGTACTTCTACAAAATGCATTTGACCTGGTTACCGATTATATACATGGAAGAATATTTTGTAGCATGGGAATTGTAGTGACCATAAACATTACACAGTATTACGTAACATGGACTGTTTATAGTCCATGTGCTGATATTTATAGTTATTGTTTTCAAAATGTGAAATCTCATAACAAAGTCAGCTTTGAAACCACAACACAATGTCATTTTAGTATTGTGGATGCGTATTGGAAGAGTTACATGGGAATTAGTTTCCAACCAAATAATGCGTGTATTGACACTTCCGAAAAGCATGAAGTGCGCTTCATCAGTCCATAAAACAATGACGGGTCAGTGGTCATCGACTATCGGTCTTTCAAAAACTGCAAGGTAAAATCAACACGTTGGATTCAATTCACCTTCTTTAGTGCTTGAATGTAGAGCAACTTGTGAGACAGCATTCGAAAATGTGTCCAAAGAGCTTACAAATGGTCAAATTTAGCAAATCCAGACACTAGGCAGCATAACATACATTGCTGCATGGTTGACTTCAAAGATACTTTCAGTAGCAATGGGTGACGTGCTTGTACAAGGATCATCGTAAGTGCAACCTGTCTAGCCAAATGTTTTATATGAATCTTCACACTGCAACACTGGAACAAAGTCCTTCACAGCATTCTCTGACATTGCATTAGAAGTGCATCCGTTTGTTAATAACATGTCACTAGATCACCTGTCTGCACTCTTGTCAGTTTCATCGTGGCTCAATGGACTGTTTTACAATCAAGTGACTGACTCATCTGTACCCACAGAACAAACACGTGACAACTCCTACCAATCCTGGGCAAGTTCACCTTCCTCCGCCATTTTATTTGTGAGATATGGCGTACTGAAGTGGAAAACGTCTTTTATAACCACTTTGTTGCTTAATTTATTATTATTAAAAACCTTGTCTTCTTGTATTTACATTTAAAAATGGAATTAGGAAGAAGAAGAGAAAGATGGAAAAAAAGGAAAATGGAAAAAAAACGTGACAATAAATAATTAATTAATGGAGTAAATAATAATTAACCAAATAAAAAAGGTTATCTTAAAACATGAAAAGTTGCATGGACCTAATGAACCTCCATACCAATTTTGGTGAGGATCCATCTACACCCTGCGATGTAGTTACATGAACATACAACAGAACGTACTGTTATATTTATATAGATAACAGTATTGAAACTATAGCAGCAAACAAACCCTGCTTAAGCCTAGTTTCGTAACAATATGAAATTGCACAATCCAAATGAGTTCATCCAAATTAATTGATGGATTTCAAAATTACTTAAAAGTGATTAGAATATATAAGCGAAATGAGGAATAATATTTAGTAACTAATAATTAAAAACTAACTTCTGAGAACTTAGCTTTCCTTGCTTTCTTTCTCTAGCGCCCCCTCTCTATTGATCCTATGAGTTACATAAGCAGTTGGCTAGTGTATTTTGTAGTGTTACCTTAATTTCAAACTCTTCTGACATATTGAAAATAATCTCAAAAATTAATTACCATATGCAGTTTGCAGGCTTAGTTTACTTGTTACTGGAAGGAATATAACTCCTGTAAATAAAAATGATTTCTAAAAGGTTAAAATAATAAAACTGGTAAAAGTACGAAGCTAATTTAGATTTTTTTTTAAAAACGTGCACCCAACTTCTGTGAAAAGATTAACATATGCCATTTCGATGTACTTTCTTTCTTTCTATATATATATATCCAAATTATAAATATTTAACTTAAATAAAACAAGCAAGAGAACGTGCAATTATATCATAGGAAAAAATACTCATAGCGTGGAAGTGAAATTTTACGAAATGCGCGAATCTATACTTATAAAAAACTGTCTACAAACTACACAGTGGTCTCTGAGCCAATATCGACCAAAATTTATAGGCTGGTATGTTGGACCAATCTTAAGCATGCTTGGTATGTTGGTATGTTGGACCAATCTCAACCAAACTTGGTAGATTGGTATTGTCTCTGGACAAATCTCAACCAAATTTGGTAGATTGGTAGATTGCTAAGTTGGACCAATTTCAACCAAACATGGTAGGTTGGTATTGTCTTTGGACCAATTTCAACTAAACTTGGTGGGTTGGTATGATCGTTTGAATAAGCTTAGTCAATTTGATAGGCTGGTATGGTCTTTGAACCAATCTCAACGAAACTTGGATAGCTGGTATATTTGGACTAAACTAAGTAGGTTCATATGTTGAACCAACTTCAATTAAACTTGGTAGGTTGGTATTGTCTCTGGACCAATTTCAACTAAACTTGGTGGGTTGGTATGATCGTTTGAATAAACTTAGTCAATTTGGTAGGCTGGTATGGTCTTTGAACCAATCTCAACCAAACTTGGATAGCTGGTATATTTGGACTAAACTAAGTAGGTTCATATGTTGAACCAACTTCAACTAAACTTGGTAGGTTGGTATTGTCTCTGGACCAATTTCAACTAAACTTGGTGGGTTGGTATGATCGTTTGAATAAACTTAGTCAAATTTGGTAGGCTGGTATGGTCTTTGAACCAATCTCAACCAAACTTGGTAGGCTGGTATATTGGACTAAACTAAGTAGGTTCATATGTTGAACCAACTTCAACCAAACTTGGTAAGTTTGTATGTTGGACCAATCTCAACCAAACTTTGTAGTTTGGATCTAAAGACACATCATTGGTTATTATTTGGCTTTACCCACTCTGGGCCACACCCACAGCTAACATAAGTTTGATTAGCTAATAACTCCACAATCTTGGACCAGTATTTTTTCCTGTTTTTTTTAGTTTTATCTCGAATATTTAGTTTTAGTTTTTCTATATTTTGTATTTAAAAAATGGATTAATTTCGCTTTAAATGGGAATCATTCACAATTTTATCGGGAAAAATGACAACCAAAGCGCAAGGTGAGATCCAAAGTGCCACATCAGATCCTTGTTTTATCACATAGTGTTGTGCGTTCAAGAGTGGAATCCACTGTCCAAGAGAGAAGTCCTTGACCGTTGTGCACTCGCTGATCCTGACCCGCTCATCCTCTCTTACCACCATCAATCATGTGTTTATCCCCTCTGCAAAGCTCACCAAAATGCAACATCAGTATACAAATATTACTTTTTATTTGTTTTTAGAAAGATAGAACGTTTGTATGTGTTTTCTTACAGAAAGCCACATCGGGCTACCTGCCCTGTCCAACAAAGGGGAATCGAACCCCCTGATTTTAGCATTGTAAACCCAAGAGTTACCGCTGTTTCTCCTGAGTAGAAGAGAGCGAGAGAGAAGGAGGGCGTTTCGGCATCGTATGTGTGGAAAATATATGCTTGACCCCTGAACCCCCAAGAGCATTGGCTCCAGTTGATTTACACCGGGTGCACCCCCAGTGTAAAAGTAATCATAACACCATTTCTGTAACGGGGAATAAAGTGGGTGTGAAACTTAAAACACCGTTTCTGTAATGAGAAGTAAAGTAGGTGTGAAACTTAAAACATCATTTCTGTAATGAGGAATAAAGTTGGTGTGAAACTTAAAACACCGTTTCTGTGATGGGGAATAAAGTTGGTGTGAAACAAAATAGTTGTAAAGTAAATTATGTGTGAAATACATTACACATATATAAATGTAAATTACCAATTTAATATATTAGCTTAAGCTCTAAATTTAATCATTATGGCCTCGAACGTAAAATATTTGAAAACTTAAGTTATAACATATACTTTAAACTACGGGGTCTAAGTGTTTAGAGTGCACTTCATTTTAATTTTTCACGGGCAGAACGCTTCCTTAGAAGAGAGGTAGGAGCGAGGCTTTTTGTCTCTCGTAAGTCACGTGACTCTTTCTGATTAAATTTGAAGAAATAATATTGTTGACGTCTCTGAATAACGTTTAAAAGTAGCAAAATAATTTACAGACTCACGTTTAGGGAAATCCGGTTTAACGAAAAAAAAAGAGAATGTGACTAGATGTTAAGTTATATATATATATATATTGTCTCGTTTGATCATCTCTTCCACTACTTTGAGTACAGAAAAACTGTGGATGCCACTCAAGTTACCGAAACTGCTGCATTGCCGAGTTTTCGCTGGTGACAAAAGAGCCATCTACCCAGAGAAACTCAACTGGTTGTAATACACTATCAACATTCCAAAGACCCAGTGGAGAAAACGTATCGGCAGACTATACGTTTAATTGTAACTCGAGTGGTTTCAGTAGTACGGTAACTATGGTAGCTATTTCCTATCTGTATAGTCGTTTCCTTTTGAACTTCGCCGTTTATATATGTATATATTAGAAGACGAAATAAGTGGAACCTTGCGACTGCAAATGTGTCCAATGAGTCTAGCGTCCTTGAAATATTATTTTACAAAAAATTATCTTCTGTAAGGTTTTTCATAATATTTAAACTACTTTATTCCAGCCCCATTTTTGAAAAACAACACTATAATAACATTGTTACAGTTAGTTCTAACGGTAAATAGATACAACAAGAAAAATTTACGTATTAAGTAAGGATAAGAAATAAATAAATCGGATAAATCAAACTCATGAATGGTGACATTTACCCTTTATAATGTGTGATATATTTTTTCTTACTATTTGTCAATGCATGTTAATTTTTAAGGTAGCTGTTATTTTCGTTACGTTTTAATACATATAATATTCAGAAACTGAAATTGCGTGATGCAAATTATATGCGAAGTTAGCAAACAATTTGCAATTCATTGTTTCTCAATTAAGTTCTAGGAAATGTGAGATTATTACTGTTTTCATACTTACCTTTTGAGGTATTTATATGCTGGGTTTTGTTCCGAAGTTACTGTTGTTTGACCTTTGACCTTGATCTATGACCTACGACGGTGGCTCCCAATAGGTGCGGCCATGTTAAATAACCTCTTGTACTCGAAGCACCTTGTTGTTCAAATATTATCGTTTCGTTAATAACTGTTAACATCCAGTTTACAATTTACTATGAAGAAACGAACGGTGGCCCCTAACGGTAGAAGATGTCATAACAAAATTCCTTGTTCAACAACTATTAGAGCTCAAAAGTGTTTTTTAATTAATAAAGTTTCATTAACAATCTTTTACAAATAATGTTAACATGAATCGCAAAGATATATCCCCACGATGAGAAAATTGTCTTTCAGAATAATGATATGTATTAATTAATTACGTAATTTTAGCGTCTTCTGGTTGTAGAAAAAGTACTAGTCTTAGTTCGCCATTATAGTTATTGGACAATTATGTTGTAATTTCTGGCCAATCAGAAATAGCTTAACTGACGAGTCCAGTTGGTTTATACCAGTAATGGAAATACAGTTTCTGGCTAATTAGTGTTTAATGACAGTAGACTAGAATTGTTTGTTTGTTTTGGAATTTCGCACAAAGCTACTCGAGGGCTATCTGTGCTAGCCGTCCCTAATTTAGCAGTGTAAGACTAGAGGGAAGGCAGCTAGTCATCACCACCCACCGCCAACTCTTGGGCTACTCTTTTACCAACGAATAGTGGGATTGACCGTAACATTATACGCCCCCACGGCTGGGAGGGCGAGCATGTTTAGCGCGACGCGGGCGCGAACCCGCGGATTACCAGTCGCACGCCTTACGCGCTTGGCCACAGTAGACTAGAAAACACCCTTTGTGGTTATCGAATTATCTTGGTTAAAAGCTCATTGCTCTTTGCTATGGCCATGTAACTTTTATTCATGTCAGTTCACATTTGAAGCAGCCAATGATCACCGAGGTACAGAAAAAACAATAACTAGCTATTCAGTAGGTTTACCAGGTAAAGGAACGAAATTTTCCACAATATCTACTTTGGAGTTATACCAGATAATATTAGGAGAAAATACTTTTTTTATAGTTCGTTCATAATAAAAATATGTTTTTATTTCTTTTATCACCGAACATGTTTTAATTGATGGTGGTTAAAATATTAAATATCACTTTTGCGTAATATGGCTTATTGTTATTACCTCTTCGTTAATATATATGTATATACTTCTGTTCAAAAACATCTTAGGTGTAAATAAAGAAGGTACTGCGAGAAAAGGATTGAGTGTACGACTTAAAGGAATGAAATTAAAATTGGGGATCAAACCGGTAGCTACACGTGTGGCATTGATAATACTTTTACAACAAATATTCATTCATTAGCCAGGCCGTGCAGTATTTGTTGTTGTTGTTCAATCTAGGCATAACTGAACAGCTGTATGAATCATCATTATTTATACTAATTGCTTAAACTAATATCATGTGACGCTAAATGTGCCTTAATTAGAAGTATTTTTAAAAAGTAATTAAATTAGTGCTTAAAGTTTGGCAGTAAATAGCGAATAAAAATCGTAGTAATCGTCCTTTGTATGATTTTTTTGAGAATTGAAGGTGGAAACTTCTAATCTAGTTTGCTTGGCCTAACTAATTCTTAAGTTTCTGCACATCCTTTCCTTCCATAGTTTGGCTGTCCTAACTCAGCTGTCTTTAATTCGAAAGACAAAAACAAAAACATTCTTTCCTTCCATAGTTTGGCTGTCCTAACTCAGCTGTCTTTAATCCGAAAGACAAAAACAAAAACACTGTTGACCTTTACTTATAGATATCGCTGAAGTAAAAATTTAAGACTTTTGCGATGGCGTGCTCATAAAAATTTTGTTCAAAATTGAGAGGTTTTGTTTTATAACTGTGCACGTGTTGCAGATATTCAGACCAAGTTTGACACTTAATTGCACGTTATATAACAAAATTTATCAGTGTACAAAATTGTAAACAAATTAATGAAAATTAAGTATGTTTGTCTATCAAATACATTTTCTGTACTTTCATTGGGAAGAACATAAAAAGGAAGAAATTCAGTGAAGAATTTTTCGTATTGGATTGCCTTAAAATTTAATGTGTGAAGTAACGGTCTAGTGGAGCATACTTACTGGAAGTATATAGTAGTTCAGATTACTACGATACAAGATACAGAAAGTGGAAAATTGCTAAATATCACTGTTAATAATACATAGTGCGTCTTGTAGGTTGCTTTTATCAGAAGACGAATTACAATGTGTCTTGATCTATATACATGAAAGCTTTTGCACTTAGTCATTGAATGAGTTTAGCGCAATTTTATTGTCAAAATAAATCACACTACAAACGCAATCATTCCTGTACAACTATTTTGCCATGTCACATAAATCTTACAATTGTGGTAATTTTAAACAAATTATAGTTGTAGTTAAAATTATTAAACTTTGTTAGCACAATATTAATTTGATTTCCCAAAATAAAAAAGTATAGAATGTAATAGTTGAAGTGGATAAGAGGATTTTTTTTTCCTGGTATGGTCTGGTGATTAGAACCCTTGTCTCGCACAGTTTGAGGGTCGCGAGTTCGAGTCTCCATTATCGAGTATGCTTGCGCTTTTAGGCGTGAGGACGTTATACTGTAACTATCAATCCCACTATTCGTTGATAAAAAAAGTAGCTCAAGAATTGGCGGTAGCTAGTGTTGACTATCTGTCGACTTCTAGTCTGTCTGCTGATTTAGAGATGGTGTTGCACGAAATACAAAAAAATATATTTCTTTTTTTTTTTAATGGAACACTACCTGGCCTAGTTTTAGGGGAAACCTGTCAATTTTATATCCCAGAATAAGGTTTAGATGTAGTAAATGAAACAAAGGATTTGCTAGTGAATGATAATAGTTTACTTCGGTGAAGCCTGCCAATGAGACGTCATCTTTGTAGTGTTTTGTATAAGTGTTATTTTTATTTTATTCTGGAAACATCGTCGTACCCTCGCCCTGGGTAGATAACTGTTAATACTGCTACTTGTTGGTAATGGATAAACAACAGATGACGGTGGGTTTCGTTGACTAGCTGCCTTCCCTGAAGTCTATCACTGGTGGGCCAGTGGTAAGTTTTCGGATTTATAACATTAAAATCAGTGTTTCGATTCCTCTCGGTGAACACAGCAGATAGCCCTGTGTGGCAAAACCACATCGAGCTATCTGCTGTGTTCATAAGAGTAAATAAATAAAATTGATAAAACCATCTGCTACTTACTGTGATCGTTAAACAATGTGATACATCCCTCAAAGTGAGCTATCAGCAATTTATAAGAACGTTTGATTTTCAAAATTATGTGCAGTTGACATGTTAAAGGTCTCACGATATTTTTGTTCAGTTTTCACATCGCACATATTTGATGTTCGTTTAACTTCTCTCTAGCAAAATGAAAGGGAAAAACAACTCACAACAGACAAGTGCGAAGAAAAACGGTCTCGTGCTATCTTTAACTGTTTGAAATTACGTGTTACAGATTTCTTACAAATTCGAAAAAATATATACCGTGTTGAAATACTTCACTATGAAAGTGGCACAGCTGTTGATGTTTACGGAAGACGTCACATCTAATTAAAAACAACACAGTTTTAACTATCAACAATTACCTCCCAGTGGCACAGCGAAATGTCTGCGGGCTTACACTGCTAGAAAACAAATATCCATTTTTTTTTTTTTGCTTAATTCCAAACTGGCAAGAGTTAATGTAATCGATTCTCAGATAAAAATTTTCACCAATGAAAATTAGATGTATCTTGTCAATCTACAAAATGACTGACGCATAGTGCGGTTAGTATGTTACTTTTGTTAGAAAAATAATACTGTAAACATGTCAAATGACTGAAAGTATTTCATTTATTATAATTACAATAGTTGTTTTTTACCTTCACCTTAATGGCATTATTCTCCGTTTTGTTGCATGAAACAATAGCCATTCACAGCAACATATATCTTTTGATACGTAAGAAATTTTGCTCAATGCAACTGGAATAAAAAGACGTGTATTTCTTTAGATCTGCTATCACGACAGTAAGAGTTTGGCACTTTTCACAGTCTTATAGTTAAGAGTGAGTTAGAAAAAGAAAGTGGTCCCACGTTGAAAGAAATCCCATTTTGATGTGTACCACCTTTTGAGAAAAAAAGTAGTTCTGTGATTCTATACATGCGTAACTGCGTTATGAAGCAGCTGGAATCTTCGATATTACGAAGCGCAGTGCTCAGTGGTGGTTATATTGTATTGTTTCAGTCTAGTTTAGAGACATTATATATATCAACCACGTAAGATATTTGAAATGAACAGTTTGTTGAAAACTGCTTGGTTTTAAAAGGTGACATAAATTTTGTGCAAATTTAAAGACGTAATTTGTAGAATATTTGATCAGTGAAAGTTGAAGCGTGAAGAATATGAAGAATGATGCTTAATTTCAGTTTAATTTATTTTTTCAACGTCTTCTAAACTGAAAATCAAAATGAAAAATTTAACTCACTCAGTAATAACTGATACTTACAGTTCTGTAGGCTTCCAAGTAACTAGCTTTCAACAATGTGAAAATGTTAATACAAAAAGCATTGTTAACGGTAGGATTAAGACATTGACTTTAACAATATGAAGTTGTTAATACAAAAACCATTGTTAACGGTAGGATTGAGACATTGGCTTTTAACAATGTGAAGATGTTAACACAAAAACCATTGTTAACGGTTGGATTGAAACATTGCTTTTTAACAATGTGAAGATGTTAATACAAACCCATTGTTAACGATTAGACTGAGACTTCGTCTGTCTTTTAGAAGGTTACAAGTTTTCAACTACAGATTCAGTGTTTTCTGAAAATTAAAATAATTATTTCTTTATATGAGACAGAGAATTTTAAGATTGTAAGATATTTCAATCTTCTTGAAAAATAACTTGTATTACAAAAATTCTTTTTTAGCCATACGTTTTAGTCAGTGGTTAAGAGAAGTTTCAAAATGTAATTTTAAACGAAATAAGATATAGTTCCTTGAGTATGTTCTGTACAAGGTAAATGTAAAATAAATTATAAAACGTCTAACAATTTAAGTTACCTAAAAACATTACACACCAAAAATACGAAGAAGACTAATAGAAAGGTGGCTAAAAATTCAGTTTTTACTTGTCAGAAGACATTAGTATTAAGCCTAATATTTTTTAACACTGCATTCTTTAACTAGTCGCTCCAGTGGCACAGCGGAATATCTGTGGATTTACAACGCTAGAAACCAGGGTTCGACACTCGTGTTAGGTAGAGCACAAATAGCTCTTTGTGTATCTTTGTGCTTAATTACAAATATCCATAGTCTTAGCAAAATGTTTAGACCATCACTATGTTTGTTATGTCCCACCCAGTCTGATGAGTTCTGGACTGAGCAAAACGTGTCGTCGGCATTGGGTATGGCATACAATATCGTACACTACTCTAATTTTTGAAAATCGCGAAAGAACTAGATAAAATAAAATAAAATTTGATGTTGATAATAAAATAGGCCTAACACTAATGTCTTGTGACAAGTATAAAGAACTATAACCAATATCGTTAGTTTATAAAATACATTCGCACTGTAACAATTATTCTTGTAACTAAATATTATTTCAATTTTCTTACATCAATGCATTATTTGTGAGATCACAAAATTAATTAAAACATACTTAAAATCTTATGGTTTTTTTTCAGTGTGATGTACGTGATCAGAAGGAATCAGTCAAAATAAGTTAAACAACTTTAAAACGCATCGGCTTAACATACATATTTATAAAACAATATTTTAATTTTGTATCTATACTCATTTAAAAGGGAGGATTTGTTTTAGGGCAAAGCCACGCTGAACTATCTGCTATGTCCGCCGCGAGGATCAAACCGGATTTGACTATTGTAATTCCGTAAACTTACTGCTATCCCCCAGGACGAACCAATAGAAGACTATAAAGCAATGAGGCTGTTATTGGATTATAGGGAAATAATTAAACCATATCAACAATAAGATAATACAACAATACCTAAACATTATTCATACATCAAAGTACATCAGACGTTGTAAACTTCTTCTGTTAATGAAAAGACGTAAGTGGAAATGATCAATCAAGACGTGCCACCGCATAGCTTGAGAAAAATTGGAGTAGCGTTTATTTTTACCTTGTTATTATAATTGTTTTCCTATTACTTTTTCCTTTCATAGTTCATAGTTTAAATTGATGTGCATGATTTTTAGGTAAGTGTTCTTTGCTTTTCAATTGTAAAATAATCAATTTTTAAAAAACAAGAAGTTATTTCGTGAATGTCTGTTTTTTAATCAATCTTGTTCATTTCAGCCTAGAATCAGACATAACAAGCAAAGGAAATTCATATCTACAGCAGTATGAAGAAAGGCCTAACGAAGAGAATTTTGAAAGTGGCAACGCACGCCTCAATGGAAAAGATGTTGAGTGGGTAATTTTTACCATGACACACTGTGATTGGTCAGAAATCGTCACATGATATTATACAAGAAAAGAAAAAGTATCTTTATTATGAACCTTTCAAGATAGTGTTAGCAAAAGTGTATACACTGTGTCAAAATGTATTGTTTGGTGGTAGTATATATGTGAAAAGGTGTTTTGGGTAAGGGAAGGATGTATGTGCTTCCCTTTATTTTCCTTTCCAGTATTCTAGAATATATATATATATATTTTTTTTTTGGTTAAAAGTAAAATTACAAAGTCTGTACTAGTGAATGTTTATCGAACTCTTAAATAAATCATGTTGAAAATGTATATCAATGACCGTAAGAGTTCAAGTAAACCTAAACAGTTTTCTATAAAATATTATGGATTAAAAAGAAAGAACAAAAACAATACATACCCTTTTAATTTTTTTTATATTTTTCTAAGTTCTTAAACTTGAATATTAGGTGTAACTACGCTTTTGGTGTTAGGGCTCAGTGGAGAAAACAAACAAACAAAAACTCATTAATAATTAGAAGGAGAGAAGGGCCTATACATCCGGTTATTTTATGTTATACTTCCATCCCAAAGTTACAAAATTTTAGAATTTGTCACTATGAGTCCCTCTATGTATTTATTTACCGATTAATTTCCATTTTAACAAATCATAACAAGTAACTATGTTTTATGTTTATTACCAAATGTTTTGAAACTTTAATATCTTTAAACAGGGTTAAATCTTTTAACTTTACTAGGATTGCAGCTGAACTGACTTGTTACATAAATCATGGCAGACGAGCTGGCTACAAGAAATGGTCGTTGCCTAAATGCATGAAAAGTTGTGTTTTATACTGTTTCCCGGTCAACAAACACACTAAAACATACAAAATTCAAATATATTTGTACTTTCATAAATCCAATGATTCTCTTTTTGTTTGTGAAAGCCACAAAAACCCTCAATTTTTCTTTCTTTTTAGGCTTAACAAAATATTTGTTGAGGACGTAAGTGATGTTTTAAAATCTTTTGTTTTTAAATATTAATTTTTTTCCTATATTAAATATCTTAGCGCACTGTTAAAACACGGAGTTCTTTACATAGCTGGTCCTGAATAAGGGAACTGAGAAAGTCACCAGAAAATAAGCTATCGGTTTCTTCTCTCAAATTTTTATACCGGTTATGATCCTTACGTTGCAGCTTCCAGAATCCTATATTTCAATACTTGTACATTCTCGGTAAAAGAGGTAATACAAAGCAGGTATTTCTCTAGCATTTCTTCAGCTAAACGTTGAGCAAAGCTCTCACAGCTGTTTCTATTTAGCCATTCTAGTCGCATGTGTTCAACAACAACAACAAATCATCAGTGTGAGGGTTTTAATATGGCTGAATATATTAGTATTCCTTACGAGTAGCGTAAAAATATCAGAATAAACACAGTATATATGACAATTACGTTTCGATGTGTTGGTTTCTAAAGATATTGCAGTCTTATTATATCTAATCTAAGCCTTACAAAAACTGGCATAAATCAACCCTCTACTGCACATTGTAACGTACACATAACGTATCTGTCTTTGTTACTTAGTGCACTTATAAATTATTCGGTTCTATAGTTGACGCTCATATTTCCAAGCACTAAACGTATCAAAAACATGTTTGTTTGTTTTTTGTAGGATGTAGATATTACTTAAGTAAGAAATTTAAAATAAACGTTTTTCTTCTCACTATTTTTAATAGTGCCTGTAATATAATTATTTTATTTTACTTAAATCAGGCTGGTGTTTTATTGCTATTTTACAGAGGTAATTTTCACTTTTATGACACCAGTAACATCTTGTCTGACCTGTTGAACTGATATAATTCAATATTCACGTTATCTATGAAGAGGTTTTCTTTTATGAAGGAATGTTGTTTAATATATATTATTCTGACAACAAAAAATCTTTAGGATCACGTGGCTTGGTTGTTAACAGGAAACGCCAAGCATAAAATACCACACAGGAAACGCCAAGCATAAAATACCACACAGGAAACGCCACACATGTAACGCTATACATGAAATGCATACACGAAATACCACACAAGAAATACATGAAACGTTATACAAAAAACGTCACATACGAAATACTATACACGTAATGCCATACACGAAACATCGTACACAAAACGCAACAAATAGCACACCAAACACGAAATGCCATCATGAAACATGACACACGAAACAAACCTTTCTTCCGCGACTACCTGTCGTTGTTGGCTCGATTCCCGTCAATGAAAGTGCTCGCCCTCCCAGTCCTGAGGAAATTATATTGGATCGAACAATCCCACTTTTATTTGGCAAAAAAGAGTGAAGTTCCAAGTGTTTGTGGTATTAATTAACTGCTTTTCCTCTATAACCTTTCAGTAGTGGTTTGGCATGGCCAGGTGGTTAGGGCGTTCAACTCGTAATCTGAAAATTGCGGGTTCGAATCCCAGTCACATCAAACATGCTCGCCCTTTCAGCCGTCGGAACATTATTATATTACGGTCAATATCACTATTCGTTGTAAAGTAACTTTATTCTTCAAGTACTTTTTCATGAAATAATTCTTTTTTCTTGTTTTTAAATTGATTTATATAACATATCTTTCTCATTCACTTTCCAGGTGTTATTTTTACTTTTTGTACTTAAATACTTAAGCACTGTTCTTAAAAACACACGCATATTTTATCCATTCCAAAGTTAAAATACCAGCAACACCTTTTCAACAAAACAAGTTTATCCACGAGTATTTCCCAGAACACGAAAATTTGATACTCGTATCTAACATTTAAGTCACCAATTTAGTCGACAGTTTTGAAGCGAAAACAGTATTTAGTCATATCCTTCGGCTATAAAATGTACATTAACTGGACATACTGCTACAACAAAGAAACTCACCTTTATCTGTATACAATAAAATCCTGTTTGGATATAAAAACATATACAGTGATGAAGATTCATATGTATGTGAAAAAAAATAGCTATTGATAGCTTTCATTAAATAATTGTAATTTTATGACAAATCGCTATTCCTCACTGTATCTAGGTGACATATTTCACCGCAGTTCGAGTTTGTTGTAACCAGAGTTAGTTGTGTATATATATTTATCAATATTATTTAATGTGATTCTTTTATTTCTGTTCGCAAACATGATGACACGTTTCTTTTATCTTCGTGTATTTAGATGAAAGGCAATAAAGAGAGTTAAGCTGAGATAAAATTTGAACAGCTAAAGGAAAGTAGCAATGGCTTGTTTGTTAAAAGTGGAATTCAGATGGTATAAAATTTGACCATTAAGGTCAACTAATATAAAATTTGATAATTAAGATAGAGAAGCAGTGACGTGTTTGTTTAAGGTGGGATTCAGTTGAGGTACAATTTGATCATTAAGGAAGAGCAGCAATGGTTTGGTTGTTAAAAGTGGGATTCAGTTCAGATACAGTTTGATCTATTAAAGGAAGTATATATTAAAAGTGGGATTCAGTTCAGATACAGTTTGATCTATTAAAGGAAGTATATATTAAAAGTGGGATTCAGATGAGATACAGTTTGATAAATTAAAATAGAGTAGTTGACCTGGAAACAAAGATTATTGAGAAATTAAACAAAAGACAATTTGTGCCAAAACGCTCAGATCACCAAGTGAATGAGATATATTGTAGTTTATGATCCGTGTAATGGTTTACAAATTATCGTTTTTGTTTTAAACTTAAGCCAGAAACGTGTTTTAAAATAATCATTTTTGATCATGTGTGTAATCTAATGTTAAAGATTCGGACTTAAAAGAACTTCTGATATTTTAGCTGTTGTCTGTATGGTAACCGCATGTACAGTATTCTTTGTAATGTGTTATCTTAACGTTGTAGACAAATTTCTGAAAGTAAAATAAATTATCTCGTTATATTCCGCATGTGGTATTATTTCAACTTAAAAGATTTATCTTTCTGTTCTGATGACAATAACGTTTAAATTAAGGAACATTTTTACAAAACTACATCCTTTAAAAGAAATAAAGAATGTTTATCACCACAAGAGAAAAGTGATACACAACTAATAATAAAATTGTGTCACAGAATAGTAGATTCAAGTATAATATTCTACAACAACTTTGTGGATTTTTCATTGGCTTAATGTTACCGTTCAAACTTCAAAATTTGGTGAGGCATCAGAAACCTATATTCGTATGTTTATGAAGATGATATCGGATAGGAAGCTCGTATCTTTGTGAAGTTGTTGGCTGATACCGTATAGGTTTGTTTGTTTGTTTTTGAATTTCGTGCAAAGCTACTCGAGGGCCATCTGTGGTAGCCGTCCAATTTAGCAGTGTAAGACTAGAGGGAAGGCAGCTAGTTATCACCATCCACCGCCAACTCTTGGGCTACTCTTTTACCAGCGAAGAGTGGGATTGACAACTGAAAGGGCGAGCATGCTTGGTGCGACCTGGATTTGAATCCGCAACCCTTAGATTACGAGTTGAACGCCTTAACCCATATGGCCATGCCAGGCCGATACCGTATAGGTAGCTCATATCTTCGTGAAGTTGTTTGGTTGATATCGGATAGGTAAATTGTATCTTTCTGAAATTATTGGTTCATATCGGATAGGAAGTTCATCTCTTCGTGACGTTGTTGTTTAATACAGAATAGGAAGCTCATATCTTCGTGAAATTATTGTTTCATATCAAATAGAAAGTTCATCTCTATATGAAGTTGTTGGTTGCGATAGGATAGGAAATTAATCTTTTCAAGACGTTGTTGGTTGATACGGGATAGGAAGCTTATCTCTTGAAGAAATTACTGGTTGATACGGGATAGAAAGAGTATCTCTTCATGTTTCGTTGTTAGTAGTGATACAGTCGATGGTTGATTATAAGTACGAAACTTATACTATTAAGAAAAAACTGTTGGTGATGATTGTTTTCTGATCTAAAATTATTTTAAATATCTATTTGTGATTTTAAAATACATAGAAACTTAGCGTCTTTTGTTGTTGGCTGACCAAAGCTTCTGTCTTCGAGATCAATTAGCAGTAAAACAGTTTCGGGGACAAAATATCTCCCTCTAAACCAACAACCAACCCTTGAAGCCAAAGTAATAATGTTGAATTTTAATAAATGTCGTTTTTTCTCTAATGTTTCACATTCAATGTTCAAAAAGGTGAAATTATTCGGTTTAAAATTGATGTTTTTGGAAATGTTTTATTTTTACTTACTGTTGTCGTCGTTGTGACTGTTGTTTCTTATATTAACTTTGAGTGCACACAAGATGATTATTTTCGAGTAGATACACTTGTAGTTTCAAAGTTTGGTGTGATAGCTGTTTCTAAGGGCGTAAACCAGTCTTTTCCAAGGGCTGTTGAGATGGGTGGGTGTTCAAAAGACCTAACCTAATTTGTTTCTTTTTCTTTCAAGAGCTTTTGCAATAATGTTTCATAGAAGATAAAGTTATGTCATCGAAAAAGGAATACTGGTGACGTATTTATAGTAGTAAAGAAGACTGTGGTTGTTGTTTTTCTCTCTGAATTTTTTTGTGTGAATATACGTATAAAAAACCCAGATGGTTATTTTAACAAAGTAACACCAGCTATTTGTCTCGCTCTAATTATGCGCATGGTTGTGACTCGTACTTTTATGTCATCGAAGTCTCACTGGCTGAGTTTCTTAGTTCTATCTACGAGCTTCACGTGTTAACATCTAATATTCAATAGGCGGTCATCTACATCGTACGAAATGTACGAGGTTGAATCCTTCAATGAAGCCTTTAAACCGTGATCGCTTCAGTATCGTAATTTATAGCCTAGGTCAATAGCACGATGAGAAATTGCATTACATGCGGCTTCTATTTTGAAGCTTACATATCACCTTTCCTTAAATGCTGTTCAACTTGTGCACATGATTCTCTATTAGTATTATTAATAATGTAAATCAATTACGTAACTCGCAAAAAGACCCTCATTATAAACCCAAAGAAAAATACTAGTTACAAAATTAACATTCAAGATATAACTGAGGAAGATTTTCTTTCCTGACCAAGTAGTCGCTATTTTTATACCACGTGCAACTTTCTGACTAAATAATGAATTCTAGTGATAAAAACGCCACTTTTGTTTTGTTAGCAGTACAAACCGAGTGTAACGAAAGCATATTAAAATTTCACCTTTAGTTTGCTCACTGATTATAGGTATTATTTTATTACAAGTTACAGCTTTTACAGTGAGGATCGAATTGCGTACTAAAGAATGATCGCATCATTGATCGAAGCATCCTACTTCTTCTGAAAAATAATCTTCCTTATTATAAAAATTGTAACTTAAGTAAGTGAGTGTTCAGAATTAAGCACAAAGCTATACAATGAGTCATCTGTGCTTTGGCCATTATCGGTATTGATACCCGGTTTCTAGCGGTGTGAGTCCGGAGACATACCGCTGTACCACTATGGGGCCTCTCTAAGTTGAGGTCAAGTAATAAAATCATAATTGTTACCTGACAATATATGTCTTTTATACGAAGTAATCGAGATTTCTGCTAAGACTAATAAATATTTTACTTTTAAAGTAGACAAGGTTATCTGCCATTTCTGGTCATATCAAAAAGTTTTCGCTGTCACAGAGAATTAACTGAATTTATTACTTCCCTTGATAAAATATTTAATTTCGTTTGTAAATATACACAAAAGTACATAATGGGCTATCCGTGCTAGGCCCATCACGAGTATCGAAACCCGGTTTTTAGCTTTGTAATGCGCCCTTAGAGGACTTGATAAAGTAATCTGCTAAGATTATTTGATTTTAACAACATCATGAAGTAAAGATTTTCTCGGTAATTTAGATCACTTCTAACACAATCCAATATAACTATTATTGATATTGGTACTATTATAAATGTTTCGATTTTATTATATTCACAACCATATCCTATTTAAAGTCGTGGTGAAATGGTTGTTATGTGGCTTGTTGATTTGTGTATTTAAAAATGTTTTAACTTAGCGCATTCAAATCTCTTTATAAAAACTATGTTTGTGGAAAAAAATAGTGAATATAATAAAATCGAAACATTCATAATAGTACCAATAACAATAATAGTTATATGACTCCACCAAAAATTGACTGCACTTGGGAAGCGTATGTAACAGTTATTTCCGGCACAAAATATGCATATACTTAGATGGAATAGAAGTGCTAAGATTGGGATATTAGAATTATCATGTTGAATTTATTTCGTGTACTTCATAACATTGAAAAACAAAATAAAATGGATAAATGTGGTGTACTATAACCATTCAAAAAGAGATTTGCACCAAGTCATTTCCAATCTTTGATGAGCAAATTGCGACATATTGTAACAGTTGAGGATCCATAAATGTAAAGATTAGAGAAAAATCTTTGTCCACATGTTTCACATCGCATGATCGAGAAGGATCTCTATCTGAAAAAGTGACATTTGTCCTGTATATAGAAGTTGCTTTCTTAACATAACAGTTCAACGGTCACTTACCTCAAGCAGCTGGAGAATGAAACAGGTATTTTGGTTGTTTTATATGATTATATACTAGTGTCGGACGCAATACCTATTTATTTCTATACAATCGGACGTTTCAAACAGGCTCTTAAGAACCGTCTTCCTTGTATACTAGCTTGATCATGAAAAACAAATAGGAAAGTATTGTGTGCTTTAGACACAACAGCTTACGAAAAAAAAACTTTGCAATGATAATGATAACTACACTGTGGGGCTATTATTAATTAAGATTTGTGGCTGTTTGATGGAGCATGATGGGACATAATGACGTGAACTGTAACGTCACGGTGAGTCTCCAAAAAGGTTTTAATATAACGGATTCAACCAGAGTAAACTAAAAACATCAGCAACATGTAATGTAGCCGGGTTAAAATTACAAACAGTATCTATGAAAATAAAAGTTTGTCAGCCCTTAATATTTTTCATTGACAAGACAGTTAATTTACTCACAATTTACTCTTTTATGTACATATTTCTAAAATCACTGGCGTCACATTTCGTAAATAACAGTCTATTCCATGACTTCAATGCAAACGTAATGTATCGTTTTATCGGAAAACTGGAATGCTAGCTGTTAACAGAGACAGTACACTTGACACCTGTTTAGTATATGCAATATCATTTCTGGACAATGACAGTACAATCTTTTGTCGACGGGCATGAAACATGTCCTCACTGATGAAAGTAAACCAATATGACGTAATGGTAAAAGTTTGTAGTACCAATACATTGTGCTCACCCCACCCCTACCAATGGATCAGCAAGAGGTATGGGGGGATGTAACCTCTATAAACAAACAGGTATTCTGCATTGCAAATTATTTTCTCCGGGTTGTTTTATGTTTCGATTTATGATTACAGTTTTACCAGTATTGTTGGGTGACACGTTACATTGTTAGAGAAAAAAAAACCTGCGCTTTAGATGGGACTCATTCACGTGATTTAGGTTGACAGACCTGTAACCATCCACCCTAAAAAAAAGTATTCTCAAATTAAACATAAACTTTTCCCCCTATCAAACGTAAAAGTTGTTGGTATTATGGTATATATTTTAATGTTCAAATTTCGTAGGTCAGTGTTGATCTGTTGGTATTATATTCATCACTACCAGTATGTCTGAGAAAAACTTAAAAACTCAGTGAAAAGGATGGAGTCGAAGAGCAAAAACTGTTTTTGTAGGGGTAAGAAAAAGTTACTTCACCATTATATATATATCTTACAGTTTTGATATCAATTCTGGGGCCCGCATGGCCAGGTGGCTAAAGAACTCAACTCGTAATCTGAGGATCACGAGTTCGAATCCCCGGTCACACCAAATATACTCGCCCTTTCAGACGTGGGGATGTTATAATGTGACGATCAATCCCACTATTTGTTGATAAAAGGGTAACCAAAGAGTTGGCGGTGAGTGGTGATGACTAGCTGGCTTCCCTCCAGTCTTACACTGTTAAATTAGGAACGGCTAGCGCAGATAGCTCTCGTGTAACTTTGCGCAAAATTTCAAACAAAAAAATCAATTCTACTTGTGTAAAAAAATGAAGAAGGCTGGCAAGCTTCATATTTCAGATGTTAATATGCATTCTATAATACAGCGTATTCTGTAGTTGGCGTATTAAATCCGAATCTCTTTATAATCCAGTGTATTTCGTAGTTGCAATATTGATTTCGAAGATCTTTGTAATCCAGCGTATTCTGTAGTTATAGTATTAGAACCAAATATTTTTATAATCCAGCGTATTCTATAGTTGGAGTATTATATCTGAATATATTTATTAACAAGCGTATTCTGTACTTGTAGTATTAGAGCCGAATGTTTTTATAATCCAGCGTATTCTGATGTTGGATTATTAGGCCTGAACATCTTTCAGTCAAACCACTTGGAAAATAATAAAACCTTACAACATGATTAATTTTTTAACTTTTATTTTATATTTAAAAAATTAAGCGTTGTGGAAGAATTTAATAAACGCAAAAGTAAGAAATTAAAAAATAAAATTGGACACTCCATGTCAATTTTAAACTAGATTTATTACTTTATAAAAACATTTTGGTCATAATTTTGGAGTGAAAGATATCATTAGTAACGCTTTTCTTCTTTGGTCGATTTTGTCTTAGAATGCAGAAAACGAAACTTTCATAGTTTTTATTTTATTTCATTTTGATGTGATTTACCATCTTGCTTTAGTTGTAACCCAAGTAACTGTAATAAATACCATCCAAAGTTTCAGCGTTCTATCGATCTCTAGAATACGAAATACAGTCGAATAGAACAGTAATTTATACGTCATCTTCTGTATACGACCTTGTGCTATTAAAGTCTTGGAAATCTAAGTTGTTCTATACATTTATAACATTTCCCAAAATATATCACATAATTCAAATCACCAGCAAAACAAACATTATATTACTGCTCTTCAAAGACGCACTTACAAATATTATTTAATGGCTTCTTAAAGGAGCACTTTTAAATATTATTTTATGGCTCCTTAAAGGGGCACTTTCAAATATTATTTTATGGCTCCTTAAAAGGGCACTTTCAAATATTATTTTATGGATCCTTAAAAAACAACTTTCATTTATCTTCGAAACTTTTTCAAATTTCTCCTTTTTTTTCCAGACACCCAGAATCTGAATGAGAGATATACTCCGATTAAACTAATAAAACCAAAAACACATATTGCTGTTATCGTTATAGTCAAGGTTCGCTTAAAAATGAATATAGAACTTCCGGAATCATTGTCGTTGACAGAAGTGAATTCTAATGCTGCATCAGATTCAGATGTTCCTGCCAGAAAACTCTGAGAAGTGGAGTTCTTGATAAGATGAATATGGTTTTCAGAAATTTTATCAGACATGTTCATCGTTTCCACTAAACAAAAATAAGATTTTTCACGTGAAAAATAAGCTGAAGGAGTGAAAGTAACATATCGCATTAAAGTAACATATCGCATTAAAGTAACATATCGCATTAAAGTAACATGTCGAATTAAAGTAACATGTCGAATTAAAGTAACATATCGCATTAAAGTAACATGTCGAATTAAAGTAACATATCGCATTAAAGTAACATATCGCATAAAAGTAACATATCGCATTAAAGTAACATGTCGAATTAAAGTAACATGTCGAATTAAAGTAACATGTCGAATTAAAGTAACATATCGCATTAAAGTAACATGTCGAATTAAAGTAACATATCGCATTAAAGTAACATGTCGAATTAAAGTAACATATCGCATTAAAGTAACATGTCGAATTAAAGTAACATATCGAATTAAAGTAACATATCGCATTAAAGTAACATGTCGAATTAAAGTAACATGTCGAATTAAAGTAACATATCGCATTAAAGTAACATGTCGAATTAAAGTAACATATCGCATTAAAGTAACATGTCGAATTAAAGTAACATATCGCATTAAAGTAACATGTCGAATTAAAGTAACATATCGAATTAAAGTAACATATCGCATTAAAGTAACATATCGCATTAAAGTAACATGTCGAATTAAAGTAACATATCGCATTAAAGTAACATGTCGAATTAAAGTAACATATCGCATTAAAGTAACATGTCGAATTAAAGTAACATATCGCATTAAAGTAACATATCGCCTTAAAGTAACATGTCGAATTAAAGTAACATATCGCATTAAAGTAACATATAGCATTAAAGTAACATATCGAATTACCTTTGAAACACACAACACAAACAGTGCTGATGTCTATTCTTATCTTTTATATCACATTTCAATATAACTAAAATATGTTTCCAACTTAAATATAGTTTTCGACTTTTAAATAGTACAAAGCAGTTTGAAATTATTCAAATTGATTATACCTATAGTCATCATGCTATTATCCCAAGTGTTAACCTTTTCTAAGGAACATTACAGTATTTTTAATATAATATTTCATTCTACAATTTTTACACATAAAACACTAATAGAACAAAATATTAAAACTGAAATTTTCCTCCAAAGAAATGAAATTTTAAAAACAAAAGAAATTAAGCCACGAATTAAATAGTGAACCAAATCTGCAAACCTCAAACATTCACCATTATTTTCACTATACTTGTATTGCTAGATATAATCGTATATAAAAATATATGTTAAGAACCGTGGTGTCTGTCCGATCATTTGTCTGTATTTCATTACAAAAGCTGTGCACGCAGGCAAAGTTCAACATTCACATTTGAAAAGACGGGAAAAAAGGTATGAATAATGTAGATGCCAAATTGTATTTCACAAGCAGGATATTCCTCAGTAAACTGTTAGGATTTAATTACACTATCATTAATATTGTAATGTGTGATGTAACTTAAGGAATGCAAATGTAAATTTACCGTATGTTATCTCAAAGTTTTCGCTACGAGTGAAACCAAGAGTATTTGTTTGTTTGTTTGGAATTTCGCACAAAGCTACTCGAGGGCTATCTGTGCTAGCCGTCCCTAAGTTAGCAGTGTAAGACTAGAGGGAAGGCTAGTCATCACCACCCACCGCCAACTCTTGGGCTACTCTTTTACCAACGAATAGTGGGATTGATCGTCACATTATAACGCCCCCACGGCTGGGAGGGCGAGCATGTTTAGCGCGACGCGGGCACGAACCCGCGACTCTCAGATTACGAGTCGCGCGCCTTACACGCTTGGCCATGCCGGGCCAAACCAAGAGTAAAATACAATTAACTTTTCTAAAGTCCATTAAGTGATTTAAATTGTCAGACTAACTTAAAATTTTCTATCGCTGGGGACGGGTACTTCTGACTGTTATAAAATATGTTATAGATATTATGTAACCCTGTCTCCATTGGCCAATTTAAAAAAAAAAATGTTAATGTGCGTTAGTTCATTAGGTCATTTTAATTAGAAAAGCAACATAATAATTTATCTGGTGCATTTGTAGCCCCTCAGTAACTCAATGATAATCTGAGGACTGATAACACTAAAATTCCATAACCGTGGTGGACAAACTACTGATAATTTACTGTATAACATTATACGACCAAAGTTTAATTTTCGCATGTAAAATAAACTGATTAAATATTTGTTGGTGCTATTTTATTCGTGTAGAGCTACACAATAGACTATCTGCACTATGTTCAACACTAGGAAACGAACCACGGATTTTAGTATATTAATTATGTACATTTACTGCTGACTCATCAGGATTTCAAAAACAAATATTTGTTTGATTGTTATTAAGCACAGAAACCACATAGTGGGCTATTTACGGTCTGTTCACCGTGAAGAATCGCATTCTGGATTTTTGAAATGTAATCCTATAAACTTACTGCTAAGCAACCAAAGGACAAAAGTATGACTTTGTTGGTTTGATACTGAGTACAAAGCTACACAATAATCTGTTTAGGTTATGTACACAGTATTGTTCAATCCAAAGTGTTGGTATAGTACTTGTTCAATTCAATGTTATAAGTCCTAAAAATCAACAATAACAGGTGGCAGGATTAAATGATATGATCAGGGACTACTTGAACTCTACAATCGTCACATTGTGGTTGATTTCAAATACAATGGATAAGAATGAAAATAATAAGGATATTTTCAAGTGTCGCACTGTTATTAAATTCAGTGTCTACCTGAAAGAATCTTCACTATTGAAAATCATTTCTTTGAGTGGTCATTCAAATATATCAACTATCAAGTAGTAACAACTGAAAATAAAATGGTCTGCCATTTGTCCAGCTGTAGTTTACAACTATACAACCTTACTAATTGGCCAAGAAACAAAGATGACTGAATGATCCAACAAACGACAGTCCAAATTGTATTTAGCAGCTACCAAACGTTACTAACTAGTAAAGTCACAAAGATGACTGGAAAGGTTCAACAAACAACAGTCCAAGTAATAGTTACCAGCTGCCAAACGTTACTAATTAGCCAATAGACAAAGGTGACCGGAAAGGTTCAACAAAAACAATCCAAGTTGTAGTTGTCAACTGCGAAAAGTAACTAACTAGCAAAGAGATAAAGGTGACTGGACAGTTTTGTGAAGTTTAACAGATAGCCATCTATTTCAAAGATTAATTCAATCCAACAGTATTCAGTATTTGATCATTTCAAAATATTATTCAAAAAACGTTACATAATAATTCATAATTTACTCATTTTATTTTTCTCAGACAAAAAACAGGAAAGTAGGTTATTGTTCTTTTCTTGTGGTGATCACAAACTGTGAACAGTGTATATGTGGAAATATGGAAAATATGAAAAAGTGAATACGTGAGCTACTTCAGTATATTTGTGTTACTTATACGGTGTTAACTGCTGGGTTTGATTTAATGGTTCAGATTTTTTTGTTTGTGCTCTGGTCTTGATTTAAAATTACTCAAGAGTAAGCCGCAACATCTAACTGCAAGTGCTGCATTTCTATCCTGATGGACAAAGGTTCTTTTAAGACAATAATAAAATAATCCAACGTGTTGCTATGGTATTGCTTAATCAAACGTGCTAGTATAGTATTGTTCAATGCAACGTTCTGGTAGAGTATTGTTGAAAACTGGTTCGAAGATCGTAATGAGACTCCTACACAATAACCAGATATCAATTTAGTTGAGTATCCAGGATGATCTTGAAGCTCAAAGTCATCCCATTCGCTACTTCAAACTTCTGATGACATATTTAGAACCAACTATTCGTTCTCTTCTTTGTTTAATTGGTTATAATTGAAGGAGGTACCTTCTTATTCTTTGTTTTAACCAATGTTACGCGTATTTCAAAGGAGATAAATCAGATATTGAGTTGTGGTCATAATAAAGTGACTAGGAAATGTATCAAAGTAGAAACAGTTTATGATGTTTTAAACTTGTTTTCCAAAACTCTAGCCTTTAGTTTTAATAAGATCTAGTAAATCTAAGCTGTTATTCCCAAGTTGTTTTGTGAAGACATGTTTGGTCCGGGCTTCGATGGGTCTCAACAAACACATGTAGGATTAAGATAATTTTAGTGGCCCGGCATGGTCAGGTGGTTAAGGCACTCGACTCTCAATCCGAAGTTCGCGGGTTCGAATCTCCGTCGCACCAAACATGCTTGCCCTTTCAGCCGTGGGGGCGTTATAATGTCCGATCAATCCCACTATTCTTGGGTAAAAGAATAGCCCAAGAGTTGGCGATGGGTGATGATGACTAGCTGCTTTCCCTCTAGGCTTACACTGTTAAATTAGGGACGGATACGGCAGATAGCTCTCGTGTATCTTTGCGCGAAATTTAAATCAAAACCAAGATCATTTTGTAAGCTAACTGGAATAAGAAGATCTAAGAAACTACAGCACATACACAACACTGTTTGTGATAAAATGTAATTAAAATCATGAAAAGTTTACGTATTTATGAAAGCTAGTGTTAAAATTAGGATTTGGTATCATATTTGAACAGATCTCGTCAAGTACGTTTTAAAAATATACAGTTTTACCTATTTTTCTGTTATCTAATACACGATATAACAAATTAACAACATTTTCAAAAGAAAAACATCTGTTTTTGTATATCGGCTAAAATTATAACCTATATATCTTTTTATTTTTAGTGCCTTACAACTCACAATATTAACCTATAGTGATAAATGCACCTAATATCTTGTGCCTATGAATCATGTTTACGTTTAGCAGCATGTATGAGTTTGGTAAGTTACTAAAGTCTAAGTCTGTAGAAAATTGATATCCTTGGTTTGTTTTGAATTTCGCCCAAAGTTATACGAGTTATGCGCTAGCCGTCTCTAATTTAGCAGTACAAGACTAGAGGGAGGACAGCTAGTCATCACTACCCACCGCCAACTCTTGGGCTACTCTTTTACCAACTAATAGTGGGGCTGACCGTCACATAATAACACCACACACAGCTGAAAGAACGAGCATATTTAGTGTGTCGGGGATTCGAAACCGCGACCCTTGGATTAGGAAAGTTGAAATGCGAAGTCTCCAGTCTACTGAACAGGAACGTGTGAAGAAAATATATAGGAAATAGCACAGACATCTCATTATTAGTTATCTTTTAATTTAAATGTTTTGAACAGATTTTTCCCTTAATAAATGTTCGTGGAACGCAATGCATTAAGTTCTTTCATATTCACCAGAAGTTAAACATTTTCCAGTTTTAAAAATAGAATTTTACATCTCAGTTCTGCAAAATATCTTCCCTCTGAAACAGGGGAAGATGATATTAAAAAAATAATTATCCTCGTAATAAATTTCAAAGTTAACTCTAATACCGATTAGTTTAATAACAGGATTAAGGTTTACCATTCCGTCAGGAACAATAGCATACTCTACCAATAAGGTTCCTGATTCCAAAATAGGCTTAATTGTAAAAGCATATTTCAAATTGTTGATTATTATTTGTTTTGCTTTTGATAGAAACCGTGAAAAATTTAGTGTTATTTCAGCAGCCATTTATCTTCATTAGTGGTATCCTGCTTCTGGCCACATGTTTCAATCATGAAACAATACATGACTATCCCAAAAAAGTATTAGATAGAGTTAGTTTCAAATATTCATTTTCCACTCTTTCAAATTTCCGTTGCACAACTGATCTCTAAGCTTCAATCTTAAGGGGACCCAACAGCTGTTTTTGTTTCTCGTTTTCGCTTTGGTTTCGTGAGAGAAACTAGAACTCACTTGTTAACAAAGCTTTTAATAAGATCTGAGAAATTAATTATACTCAAAGCTAAGTTAAGCTCCCTGATATCAGGTTTACCTGCAAAACCAAAGAGAAGTGTTTCTCGCATATGAGAATCTACTGACAGAAATATTTATAAGTGATTCAGATCTTGGGAATGTGAAGAAGATGCCATCCTATTGTGATGCAATTATCGTGAAAGTTTCTTAGAAATCTAATTATAAACAGTTTAAAAAATTAAAAGGTAACATTAGAATTTGTTGAATATATTGGGTTTTGGTTTGTTTAGAATTTCGTGCAAAGCTACTCGAGGGCTATCTGCATTGGCCGTCCCTAATTTAGCAGTGTAAGACTAGAGGGAAAGCAACTACTCATCACCACCCACCGTCAACTCTTGGGCTACTCTTTTACTAACGAATAGTGGGATTGACCGTCACTTATAAGGCCCCCACGGCTGAAAGGGCAAGAATGTTTGGTGTGACGAGGATTCGAACCCGCTACCCTCAGATTACGAGTCCATTTTCTTAACCATCTGGCCATGTCGGGCTTTGTTGAACATAATTCGATGTTTTAAGTATGAAATAGTTATTCCTCAATTTACCTTTGATTTAAAGTATTTTAAAATGTTTTCAGAGTGAGCTGATATGAAGCATTGTATTACAAATATCCTGTAAATATTACAAAAAAACAAAACAAATAAAGATTTTCAAATTTATTTTGTAAATTACTGACCTTTAGCTAGATCTGTCTGCGATGTTGGATAGTCTTCCAAGAAATTATATGTAGAAAGGACAACCACTAAAGTAGAAAGTTAATCAAGAGAAGATGGGTCACCAAGTGATACGAAGACCCAAAATACCATAATGGTGGGTGGTAGTGACTAGCTGCCTTCCTTCTGGCCTTACATTGCTAAATTAGTAACGGCTAGCGCAGATAGCTCTCGTGTAGCTTTGCGCAAAAATCAAAACAAATAAACTATTCCTTAATAGTCTCTTAACACGTGAACCCAGCCAACTGATGCTTGGATAAAAACCATCGTTTTAGTTTTTATAGAAATTTACTTTGTAAATGCCCTGTTTTATAAATATAAGAACATTACTGTTCTAACTAAAATAAGTTACGTTACTAGAGCAACGTAAGTAGAAAAAACAGACGTGAACAAATAAAGACCACGTCTTTAACGTTCTTCACATATCCATAGAAGTCTGCTAAGCTGAAGAGATATTTCTGCTTGGACTAATACAAGCTTTCAAATCAACAACTTTGAACATACCTAAAGGATATGGCTCAAAGCAAACCAAGCGCACTAACGAAGACACTTAGAACTACGACTATAAAAGTTATAAAGAAAATAAATTAAAGTAAACATAATGAAACTAGAATGACCTACATGAAAAGGATAATGTGACGTGAACCGCATGTAGGCCTAGATAAAATAAGATAAACTAAGCCTAGCCACTTTAAAAAAGGTCAACAAATATTTCCGTTCTCATCAGCAAGTAAAGATAGTTGAATCAAGTGCACAATAGCTCCCCTAGTGGCTCATCGGCAAGTCTGATAGAAACCGATTTTTCATCAACTTGACGGGCACGACAGTGCATGCCTAAAGATGAAGTACAAAGATGAAACTTATATAAACATTGAGAATTACTATTTACTATTTAAAGTTTGGAGAAGGTAACATAGCTTCAGTGTAGGGGATACAGAAGATTTGTTAACAGCTCGTTTTGGTAAGCATGTGGTAGTCAAAGAACAGTAATATATGTTGACCATCAGTGGTCAACTTTCATTCCGTAACTCGTACGAGATATTGGAATGATGTGATCGGCGGGATGATTGAGCTGTGTCCATTTGATTGGTGTAACTTCTCCATAAAGCTTTGCCAAGGAGAACTGGATCCAGTTTTGTTATCCAACATATAAAGCAAACACACTTAGTAGATTAGGAAGCTTATTTAATCTCGATTCAGGTAGCAGTGGATAAACACGTGCAGCTCACGAGTTCACCTTTGGGCTTTACAGATTCACACTTAAATTCTATTCACAATGTAATACAAATGTTGTCGAGCTTATCAGCGAGTAAAAATAACTGAATCAGATATAAAACGGCCTCCATTAGCTCAGCGGTAAGTCTTAAGGCTTACAGCACTAAAAACTGGGTTTCCAGAAACATGGTAGGTACAGTACAAATAGTTCGTTGTGTAGCTGTGTACTTAACAATAAACAAAAAATGTATGTAAGATATTTTTTGCATTCAAGACTAAGCTAAACAAGTTATTATATATGTTTTTCTTTATATAGCTGTAGGGAAGCTTACGTATAAGAACTTTGTTATCAAATACTTTCCTATATACCACGAAACATAAAACAACAGAAAATATATAACCATGGTTTTAAACTCCACTATTTCAGCGCAAAGTTTGTTTGAAATTAAACACGAAACTACACAATGGCCTAACTGTGCTCTGCTCACCATCGGTATCGAACCCCGGTTTCTAGCAGAGTGAGTCTGCAGACATACAACTGTGCCACTGGGATGGAGTAGGGGACTTCACGAAAAGGAAGACTTTATAAAACTGCTTTCAGAGATTCACAACAGAATTAAGTGAAATTCGAGTCAGTTCTTCCAATATCGTAAAGTAACCCAAGCTGATTTAGTTAATAAAATTTGTTTATTAGGTAGGATAAAAACCTAAAAGTATGAAGTGCATACAGTCGCTTGTTGTTTATCATCTTATGGAATCAAGTAATTCAATCTGATCTGAACACTTACACTTGAGAATTCAATTTACTGGGTTTTGCATTACCGGAACGTAAAGGAAATAAGTTTGGAGTCTTTTAGGAACTATTTTTTTTATTGATGTTGGAATTGAATCGCAAATTTGTTTTTATATCGAGAACTTCTTTACATGAGAAACTGAGGTAAGACAATGCTTGATCAACAACAGTCCAAATGACTATAATGAATATAAAGAAGATTACATTTCGACCAAACATATTACCTACTCTGTCCAGTGAAAAGCCTTATGTCATGCTATGCCATCACTTGAAATTTTATCCACACGAAAGCATACAAGTCTGAAAGGAATGTGAAACAAAACTTCCACGTTACTTTTTCTTATACACAAGGCCCGGTATGGCCAGGTAGGTCGTACAGTTCATAATCTGAAGGCCGCGAGTTCGAATCTCCGTCACATCTAACATGCTCGCCCTTTCAACCGTGGGGGTGTTATAAGTTAGGATCAATCCCACTATTCGTTGGTAAAGAGTAGCCCAAGAGTTGGCGGTGGGTGGTGATGACTAGTTGCCTTTCCTCTAGTCTTACGCTGCTAAATTATGGACGGCTAGCGCAGATAGCCCTCGTGTAGCTTTGGGCAAAATTCCAAAAAGCAAAAAAACAGTCTTCTCCAATAAAGTACGTCGTATCTTTTTAGTAATTATATATTGCGATTGTTGTTGTTTTTCCTTAGTACACGCCTATAAAATGGGCTTTGTGCTCACTGCCCACTGTGGAAACTAAAGCTCTGATCCATCAAAGGACTATATATCTTGAAACAAGTAAACTGAGTATTCAACTGTAATGTGACAGCAATTAAGAAACCTTACTAATTATAACAACCCATAAGAATATGGTATAATATTTTAACCGTACTACATCTGATACATCCAAAGCCGACGAAGCCTTTCATCAAATACCAAGGCCAATCAGGGTGGCTGGGATACGATGCATTCCATTTCTATTATTCTGAGCTCTGAGTATTTCTGTTTAGTGAAAGTGGCACAAGTGAGAAAAGTTAACAATGTTGGAACCATATCTATTTCAAAATATTCTACTAACATTATTATTACAGCTCACATCACTAAAAGCATCAATATTATGCTTCCTTAACTGCAATATAAAATCATATACCCATAAAAGGGAGCACAATAAGCAGTGTAAGATTAAGTATTAAGATAACATAAGATGATAAGTAAAGGTAAGTCCTACGCTAACTTTAACACAGCTTTAGTGGCATTAGGACAAGAGCATCTAAAGGAAAGCATTTATCAACACGTCAAAGTAGATGTACCATAAGCAGAACAATATTCAACTTGACCACATATAACTGATAATACGAGGCTCACAAACGTTCGCAAAAGGAAGGGTTGAATCTCTTGTGGCTGATAACAAAACACATTTAACTGCAGAGAAACTAACTCCTGTTTCAGGATGCGTGTTAACATTTCACAAACTGGATTACAGTGTTCAGTAAGTCAGCTATAGATTTACGCCTACTCAGTGTGATTGTAATTATAATCGATCAACATGCAGATTCCCTAAAATTCGCAGAATTCGAATAGTTTCGAAATACGAGTTAATAATAGTTGCTTGAGGAAAAAAAAATTCTGAGTACGATTTAAATCTGTTGCAATAGTACCACACATTGGTGAATTTGTACTAATTCCTTCTCGTTGTTTGTCAGTGGGAGAATTTATATGAAAGTCTTGTCTAATGATTTTTTTTATTAATCCGCCCACTAGGACAGTGGGAAATTACGTACTTATAATGCTACGATCCGCGGTTCGATTCCCCATACTAAAAGCAACATGTACCTTAATGTGGCTTTATTCTACAAATAAACAAAGATAACCCGTGGGTTTGTCTCCTTGTTATCATGAAATAATTCTGATTATGAACAAGAATGACAAATAAATATGCACTCATTTTATCTCATTTTTTATCTCTTTCTATGAGCACAACTAAAGTTTTATACGACCACTGTTGTCTTCTTCAAATCTAAACAATTTGGATTAACACTGACAAACATTTGTGTGCTTCTAAAGTAGTTAAACATTGATTAGCATTATTTGAAAATATTTTGTTTGTTTGTTTGGGAATTTCGCACAAAGCTACTCGAGGGCTATCTGTGCTAGCCGTCCCTAATTTAGCAGTGTAAGACTAGAGGGAAGGCAGCTAGTCATCACCACCCACCGCCAACTCTTGGGCTACTCTTTTACCAACGAATAGTGGGATTGACCGTCACATTATACACCCCCACGGCTGGGAGGGCGAGCATGTTTAGCGAGACGCGGGCGCGAACCCGCGACCCTCGGATTACGAGTCGCACGCCGTACGCGCTTGGCCATGCCAGGCCTATTTGAAAATAGAAGAGGTTAGAAAACTATTTTCTTTTAATTTTATGGAGTTTTAATGTTATTTGGTTTTACAATTTTATCTCTAGAAAATTAGAGTTGAATAACAAAAAATAGGTGGATTTAGTAAGATCGGGGACTAAACTAGTAGGTTCAAGCTTTCAATTTAGATTTTAGTAGTGTAACGTGCATTATAACTTTAGATTAGATTTTTAGTACGCATAAGGGTTTTTTTAGGATTAGCTATAGTTCAATTGCAGTGAAATTGTAAGACAAATTAAATACATTGTTTTATTTAATAAATACAGTCTGAAACTAGTTAATTGTGAAACTTAGGCTTAATAGATTTAATAATAGGCCACTGGTGTTTATCCATAGTATCGAGTGTTTAATTCTACAAATAATCCAATGGTTAAGACTATTTTGGGGGATTACGTGTTCCCAGTTTGTTAGGTGTGATAGGTGCAGTGAATGGGTCTTATTCGGGAACTCTGTATTATTATGAACTTTTAAGGATGCTAGTACTGAAGATGCTCAATTTATATTTAGAGTTTTTACAGGTTGGCGAAAAGTTGGAGGCTATCCTAAATAAAGTTGAAGAAATAAAAAGAAATATAAACTTTGGGAAATGACAGCAGGACCTCAAAGGATCTTAAGCATTTACATGAAAGGGAAGCATCAGCTAAGACTAACAGTGACATTCAGGAAGTTATAAAGGGTAGTATTAGGGTTAAAAGTAGTGAACATAATTGTAAAGACTCTATTCAACTGAGCAACAGATTTCAGCACTTGGCTTATGTAGACGAGGAGCTATTGGAGGGAGGGAAAGCAGAAGGATCAGAGAAGGATATGGATTATGAACTTAAAAAGGTTGGATATGGATTATGAACTTAAAAAGGTTATACTTGTAGATGATTCCTTGACACAGCTTGTGGATAGAATATGAGGAGTAAATAGGGAGATATGTAAATGACTTGCCACAATTTTGTAAGTTCTTGAATAGTGGACAAGTACCAACAACTTGAAAATTAGCTAAATATGACTTCCATCTTCAAAGGAAGTAATTTTAGGTTAATCTTACATCAGTTGTGAGGAGTGTTTGTGAATGTCTGATAAAAGATAGTTTACAAAGTCATTTAAAAAGTTTAGAATTTTATTGGATGGTCAATAGGGTTTAACTTCGGGAAAGTTTTACCTTACAAATCTTTTGACATTGTTAGAAAATGTTACTGCATATATATATATATAAGGGTAAAGGTATGAATTTTCAAAAAGCATTTGGCAAAGTGCTACATAGTAGGATTGTAAAAAAAAATCTTTCTATAGGTGTGGGGGACCAGTTAATTAATTGATTAGAATAGTGGCTTAATGGAAAAAAGCAGATGGTTGTTATAAATTCATGCAAACTGGATTAATGTAGCAAGTGGTGTACTTTAGGGCTTAGTCTGATACTCATTGCTCTCTTTGACTCACATTAATGACATCGATGAAGGAATGGTGAATAAAGTACTTAAATTTGGTGATGATTTTAAGATCTTAGGTGTTGATCACTGTAGGGAGGATGCTGCTGATTTACACAAGGATTTAGGGTAAATAAATGACAGATGAATTTTAATTATGATAAATTGCAAGAGGTTGCATGTGGGCTATCATATTTTAAATTATAAGTATAATTTGGATGGAAATAACCTTAACAGTGTCTTGGAATGAAAGAATCTTGGTATAGTGGTTGATCAGTTTCTTAAATCATCCAAGCAGTGTGCTGTTGCTAGGTAGGGCTAATGGGATTTCTAGGTTATGACTACAGAAATATTGAATACAAGTCTAAATAGGCGATACCTTTGTTATATCAATCACTGGTTAGGCCGCATTCAGAGTATTTGTTCAGTCTTGGGCTCCTTACCTCAGGAAAGATATTGAAGTGTTGGATATAGTTTAGAGAAAGGTTACTAAAATGGTGCCTGAGATGGAAGGGTTGTCATATGAGGATAAATTAATATTCTTAAAATATTTTCTCTTGAACAAAGAAGAGTTAGAGGTGATCTGATTGAAATGTTTAAGATTATAAAATGAATTGATAATATTGATGCATCAATATATTCCATGCTTAAAGCGATAATTATAGGAATAGTGAACACAAATATAGATTTAGGTAAGGTAAAAGCCATCTTCAGCTAAGACAATTTTATTTTTCGAATACGGTGGTTGGCCTATAAAATAGGCTGCCTTCGGTTATTGTAGAGGCAGTAAATTTGAGTAAGTGTAAGAAAAAGTTTGATAACTATATGAGTGATAAGGATTGGCTTCATTTTTTGTTTAATAATTTTAGTTTGATTTAAAGAATGGGACAACCGAGATGGACCTATAGGTCCCCTGTTTTCCCTAAACATCATGTCATAATTTAAGTGTCAAAGGGGAGATAGGCCTGGCATGGCCTAGCGCGTTAAAGCGTGCGCTTCGTAATCTGAGGGTCGCGGGTTCGCGCCCGAGTCGCGCCAAAACATGCTCGCCCTCCCAGCCGTGGGGGCGTTATAATGTGACGGTCAATCCCACTATTCGTTGGTAAAAGAGTAGCCCAAGAGTTGGCGGTGGGTGGTGATGACTAGCTGCCTTCCCTCTAGTCTTACACTGCTAAATTAGGGACGGCTAGCACAGATAGCCCTCGAATTGCTTTGTGCGAAATTCCAAACAAAACAAAAAACAAAACAAAAACAAAGGGGAGATATTGAATTAAATATAATTTATGCGGCATGGTACAATAAAATCATGCATGTATATAATATTAACATGAAAAAAATGTATAAACCGATAAACAACAAATACATACTTATTCATCCTCTTCTCTTTTATCTGTCGTAGTCATATCTGCGAAATAATTAATTCTTTCTAATCCTGCTTAAAAGAAATTCATTTTTAGGGTAGGTTGGTAGAGACACGATGAGTAATAAAATCAAATCGGGTATAGGTGCGCCCCACGCTTGGTATTGCTGGCGCACAAAAAGTTAGCTAATAAAAATCAGGTCTCATAAATTGATTTACTCTAATATTGTCTAAACAAATTTCAAGGGTTACGGTTGAGGATTCCCTAAGGTTTGTTTTTTTATTAACTGTTCAAATGATACAGGGCGTGACAGACATTTGGATATATATACATACATACATAAACACACACACATATATATATATATATATATTACCATTAAAATATTAATTGACTTATCGACTATTCGGTATCTTAGTTGCTTTAAATAATGTTCTTGCTTATAGATGGAGTATAAGCGTACAGTTGTTTGTTTTGAATTTCGCACGAAGCTACTCGAGGGCTATCTGTGCTAACCGTTATTAATTTAGCAGTGTAAGACTAGAGGGAAGACAACTAGTAATCACCACCCACCGCCAACTCTTGGGCTACTCTTTTACCAATGAATAGTGGGATTGACCGTCACATCATAACGCCCCACGGCTGAAAGGGCGAGCATGTTTGACGCAATGGGGATGCGAACTCGCGACCCTCAGATTACGAGTCGCACGCCTTAACACGCTTGACCATGCCGGGCCGCGTACAGTTCTATAATGAATACAAATTCATAAAGTGGTATTCAAAAAGCGAACTTTCCAGTCAACTCGGTGTTTAGAGCTTTATAACTACTTTTGTCAAACAGTTTAAACTGAGTTACATATAAAAAAGCTTTAGACGTTAAAATGCTCCAAAAACACGCATTATTTACGCAGGTAAATTAGAATCTGTATATTCTAACCCTCAACGATTCGATCTAAGCCTTTTTTTTCGTGTAATACGGTATAATGTAAGTTCACCGCAGTAGTTATTTTTAAGGCAAATATTTTTGAACTTGCTGATTGCAGATCCTATCCCTAAAAGAAACTTAATGTATCGTTTCTTCGTTGACGTACCTACTGATTATTTGTTTTTACTGTTGCTGAGTAAAATGTTTTGATTTAAAACTAAACCTTCTATTTTCAATAAAAACTGTCTAGTTTCCTTTGATAACACTTGATTCAATCATCCAGAGGTTTATCGTTAAAATCAAATAAACCTGTACACATTGAAGTTGTATGCTATCGCTACTGTTTAGTCTCTTAGCAATGCGTCCATATTTTACTTGGATCTTAACTACACTGACAATGCTGGAGACATCGAGCCTGAATTATCGACAAATACATTTCTAACATCATTGTGGCGCTGAATAATCACTCGTCTTATGCTGAGTTTCACTGAAAACAACAACAACAACAAACAAATAAACAAAACAGAGGTTTAGTTGTTATGGAAACTTGTGATAGAAGAACTGAAAGCTGTAAGAAATGAGCCTCTAGTTGCTTCGTGTTTTGATACATTCGGGAAAAACATCCATTAAAATCAACCTTAAATTATCTAAAATTTGATTTTATACAAGCTGATGTTTATATTATATTATGTTTATATTATAAGAAATACAGATATGGGAAATAAAGCTATATAACGTTGATTGATACTTTGGCGTATAGCCCGTCATATATGACATGACAAGGTACCACCACCCCCATTTCATAGCATACTCTAACCTCAGATTTAATAGCTAACAGAAATAAATTTTGCAAAATCAAGCTTGACCAATAAAGAGGCAGAAAAGTGTAGTCGAGGGATTCAGACATCGGTAATTTCTATTGTTAGCCAATTAGAATTAAGGTTATTCATGAAATTGATTATTAGCGTATTCATTGATAAAAAAAAACAGTTAGATTAACAACTTGCAATATGTAGAAAAGCCAGTCCATCATGTTACTTAACAACAAAAGCATAATCTAATATTGTTGTTAGTCTATGTAGTGAAAGTATAAAATGAAATTTATGGAAAACAAAAACTGGAAAAAATATTTGTTGATTTCTTAATTTAGAGTCTCCGTTAATTAGAGAGGTTTATTTCTTTTATTAAACACGTTAATGATATAACAAAAACAGCTTGAATCAGTAACGATTGAAGTTTAAAATCAACTCGATATTTCTAATTTTATAATAATTGTTATGTATTTGGTTCGAGCCTAAGTGATCCCACACTACCGTGTTTCTCCGATAATAAGACCTATCCATAAAATAAGACCTAGTGTGATTTTTGGGGATAGTTTTAATATAAGCCCTACCCTTAAAATAAGCCCTAGTTAAGAGTGGCAGGAAGAGGAAAGAAATAAAAAAAAATTAATTTATTAATTAGTTTAATAGTTAGTTAATTAGTTTGTTTAAGTATTGATCAGATAGTTTAATAGTTTAATAATAGTTTATTTTAAATGGTTAGTTTAATAGTTTTACTTTATAACTTCATTTTTTTAATATATCAAAATAAGACATCCCCCGAAAATAAGCCCTAGTGTCATATTTTGGAGCGAAAATTAATATAAGCCCTGTCTTATTTTCGGAGAAACACGGTACGTCTTTACTATACGTTTATTATACTAACATTCGCTATACTTATAAGGTTTCACGGCACCCTTTCCCTCTCACGCTTCCCTTGCACCCCCCCTCTGAATAAATAAATACATTTTGACTTATGATTCTTTCCATTTCGAGAAATCTAGCGTAACGTGACGTGATACACACTGGGGAGGAGTGTAGGTTACATTAGTGACTGCTTTAAACAAATATTTAAAGTAATAATTTAAGCACAAAGATACACAATAGGCTATTTGTACTCTATTCACTACTGGTATCGAACCTCGGTTTCTAACGTTGTAAGTCCACAGACATAACCCTGTGTACTGTAAAAAAAATAACATATTATTACGAATACAAACAAAACAAATGCATTTAAGTAAATATTTGTGTGGCCTCGTCAGGTATTCGCAGCCTTATATTTACAAATTATATGTTATGTGGAATCATTCTAATTAATGTAGTTAGCAAACTAAATCTACATACTCAGAAACAGTTTCAAACTAGCTTTACACATCTGGAAACAATTGGAAATTAGGTTTATGTACCTATTTTACAAACCTATAAATACTTTCAAATCATGTTTACATACCTAGAAACAGTTTTAAACAACCTGGCTTTTGTAACTGACCGATTTTAAGATTAATATAATTCCCTAAGTTGTTTAATTACAAATATTATTATCAGTGACGACACACACACACTGTGGATCGAGAATAAATGTGTGTCAATAGATTTTGTTATCATTCCAGGATTCGAGATAATTTTCTTCTCGTACACGAGATTATACGAGATATGTGTTCATACACTCCCTGCTCGTCATTAAAACAATACAAGACAAGCGAATAAAATGGCTCATTTACAGTGGAATTTTAAACAAAAAATAAATTAATGTCTCATTTTATAAATAAGGCAGCAAATTTTCCATCTAAAAGCTGTCTTCAAATGAGTCGTTATGTGGTTTAGTTGTTCGGTACGTGAAATGGTCAAGTGATTAATATCCTTTATCTGATCTAACAATAACACTAGTTCTATCACAAAATGTAACAAGGATCAAAGTCTATACCATACATCCTACATGATTATCTACAAGTACACTAAAACATATTAACATTCTGCAAAATAATATACACTGACGTTCTGTACAGCAAAATACATCTACATTCTATACACTTAACAGGTTAATATTCTGTAAAGCAATATACACTGACGTTTTTTGTTTTTGGATTTCGCGCAAAGCTACACGAGGGCTATCTGCGCTAGCCGTCCCTAATTTAGCAGTGTAAGACTAGAGGGAAGGCAGCTAGTCATCACCACTCACCGCCAACTCTTGGGCTACTCTTTTACTAACCAATAATAGTATTGACCGTCACATTATAACATCCCCACAGCTGAAAGGGCGAGCATGTTTGGTGTGACGGAGATTCGAATCCGCAACCCTAGAATTAAGAGTCGAGTACCTTAACCACCTGGTCATGCCGGGCCTAAAATATACACTGACGTTCTGTACAACAAAATACATCAACATTCTGTACAATAAACACATAATATTCTGTAAAACAATATACACTGATGTTCTGTACAAAAAAATGTAATAATGTTTTGTACAATAAAATACAACAGTGTTTTGTACAATAAAATACAATAACGTATTGAACATAATACTCCTATCAATTGATTTCAAAATTGGTCACATTAAATGCCTATTTGTAAAGCAAGGAATAAAGACAACAACGAGAGGAAAGCATGTCTTGTAGAAAAGCAACTTGTAGTCATGTGTGGCTGGATCTGCGACTCGTGTTGCCATTGGCTGAATTATTAGCTTTTTTATATTTTGTAAATAGTGTAATCTCGATCATTCGATAACGTAATGTCACTCTAATGGACTTGATGGTTGGATTTGTAGTCTTGGTCTGTACTCTATTGAGATAGTGCCAAGATATGTGGCAGCGCCATCTCTCGCAGAAACTTTTCACAATAGAAATTATGGCATCCGGCTAAAGTGCATGCGCAATAAGGATCAGTCGGATCAAAATCGACGATGATTCGAGCAGTTCTCAAGTTAGCGTAAAACCTGCAGTATCATTTTTATAGAAGTGGAAGTACACATTTACAAGTTGACAACTCTGATTTAGCGGCAGTTCGTGGCAGAGAAGCGTAAATATCAGATGCAACGTAAAGGGAACCAGAAACACAGTTATAGGAGATATACATATGGAAGTTCTGTAAGTTGTACAAGTACAACATGCGAACTATAAGATGGATAAAAGCATCTTTATTTTTCAATGAACGTCACTTTGCACTTTGAACTGTTAGAGTTTGAATCAGTCTAACATCGTTAATTCACAGATATATCTCGCGAACAGTTATATTTCTAACATATGTTTTTGGGTGTGTATGTACAAAATACGTGTACAATATACTAAAAACTTGTCACATTTTATTTACATACACGTTATAAGTTTAAAAATTGTAGTCAATATTCCTTCTTCAATACGGTCAAATGGATCCCGAGCTTATTCAGTAAAATTCTGTATCAAATACTTAAATTTCAAGGTCAGACGATATTTGTTTATGTTGATAATTAATGACCGAATAAAAAGTAATATACTTATAATGAATAATTCGTAATGTAAGCGATTTCCGTTGTGTATCTAACTACGAATAAGTTTGTTGTTAAGTGCCAGGCTGCACACTGTTATTAAAACTCATATTTCAACTTTATATGCTTAAAAACATATCGCTGAGGCACTGAGGGGCATTTATTTTTCGTTTCATTAAAAGCAACGCAATACTGGGCTATCTGCTGCGTTTACCGCGGAAAAATGAGCCCCAGATTTTATCCTTTCAAGTCCGTAGACTTATCGGAAGGCCATTAAAAGGGAACTACGAATAAGAAATTCTTGTTAAATCTTAAATTATTATAATAATATGTTTACTAATCTATAAATGAAAATTAATATAGTACCTTTATATTATTTTGTATTTATTATAAACTTCAAGTAGATAAAAAATCAGGATGAAATCTCTTCATAAAAAATGATTAAACTGGACTATAGTTGTAAGAAGCAGTTTCCAGCTTTCGTTCGTAGCAGCTTAAAACTTTAGTCTGTAAAAGCTGGCGAGATATATGTTAACACTGCCCTGTTAGTTTTTTGTTTTCTTCAATGTTTGTGAATATAGCTTTAATAGAAGTACATTTGTACTTCTTTTAATCACTGGATTATTTTACAGTATCAGGAAACACACACTGATACGAAACGATTTGTTTGTTTGTTTTTTGAATTTCGCACAAAGCTATTCGAGGGCTATCCGTGCTAGCCGTCCCTAATTTAGTAGTGTAAGACTAGAGGGAAGACAGCTAGTCATCACCACCCACCACCAACTCTTGGGTTACTCTTTTACCAACGAATAGTGGGATTGACCGTCATATTATAATGCCTCCATGGCTGGTAGGGTAAGCATGTCTGGTGAAGGAGATTCGAACCCGCGACCCTCAGATTACGAGTCGCACGCCTTAACACGCTTGACCATGCCGAGGCCAATACGAAACGCCTTTCTCCATAATTTTGAAGGTAAGTAAAGTTCTCTGAGAGTTATTGATTTAAAAACATGCTATTTTAAAATAACATAATATACGTGAAAATAACAAGGGGGCCCAGCATGGCCAGGTGGTTAAAGAACTCGACTCCTAATCCGAGGATCGCGAGTTCGAATCCCCGTCACACCAAACACACTCGTCCTTTCGTCCTTGGGGGCATTATTATGTTACCGTCAATCCCACAATTCGTTGGTAAAATAGTAGCCTAAGAGTTGGCAGTAGGTGGTTATGACTAGCTGCCTTCCTTCTAGTCTTACACTGCTAAATTAGGGACGGCTAGCGCAGATATCCCTCGCGTAGCTTGACACGAAATTCAAAAACAAACAAACAAGTATAACAAGGGTGTTCTAACTCTTCTGTAGCGAACGTCTGAATAATAAAACTACGACCAACGCCACCTGGTGCTTATATACATCATGATAAATAAGATAAAGTTAATTTGATATTATTTTATCATCAAATGAAAAAGTTCAGGAATTATATTTAATAAATGAGGTACAGTAAAGCTAAATTATATACTATATATATTGTGGTGGATTTTAATAGATTTGATTTGCTAGTTGTAAAACGATTTTATACATTGTCGGTAGCTGTTTGATTAAAGAAGCACATGTCAAAAAGATTCAGTTACTTGAGAGAGAATATACGCAAATATTAACTGAATATTTAATTAATTGTCTTTCGGTTTTCAAGGCTCTTTAGAGAGTTCTTTGATTAATTTTCACGTAAAGTGGGTTTCTGCCATTTAACTTAGAGTTGGAGAGACTAAAACCACACAGATGTTGTTTATGATGTGAACTTAATGTTATTATACCCGGCCTGCTTTGTTAAGCAGTATTATTGAAATATCCCCTTCGTTCTTTTACGAAAATAGTTTAATAAAGATAGACAGTATGATAGAGAGAAAAAAGGAGGAAACCTTTTTCTATTGCAACTATATATTAGAAAACAAAAACAAATGATGTTTAATTTTTTTTATTTTATTCTTTTTGTTGTTCTAAAAACAGCAGTTGTCTTTAATGTTAGCCAGAATATATCGACAAAGCGAGGTTTGTCCGAAACTGCTCACATGGTTTCAGTAGTCTGGAGTGCCACGTAATGTATGAAAATTTTTAATTCTGAAAATCAACCTGATAATTTTTTTAATAAAAAGGTGTACTAATGAATTATATTTAACTTCTCTTGACGACCATAAGATGATTTTAAGGCAAGATAGAGAGTCCCATGTGTGTAACTAGTAGACATTTTAGAGCATGTCTAGATTTTTTTTTTTAGAATAAAACCACATTATACAATATGCTTTGTTCACCCTGGGAAATTGAACACCGGATTGTAGAATTATAATTGGTTAAACTTACCACTCTTACAATAGGGTATAGGTGTATCTAACGTATTTAAGACAGTATTATTAACAGTAAGGCGGCCTGCTGCTTTTTTTTTTTATAAAAACTAAATTTCAATTTCAATTCAAAGTTCGTCAGATACTTAATAATAAATATCAAGATTGATGCACCAGAATAAAACACATCCTCTCTGTGTCAGATTTTTCATTTTTATTCAGATACCTTCATAATGGATGCGGGTACCTTTTGGCCAGTCGTCTGTGTCACCTTAAATGAGCTAACTGTTACAAAGGTCAAGTCACTGGTGAGACATTTACTATCATTGTTAATTACGAAGACTTGTAAACATCTTGAAAGTATAAACTTTCAGTACGTCTTCATGTAAGGAAGATTGAGTGTACTATATTAAAATTATCTTGAATATGTAAATCAGCAAGCCTCTTTACAAGCAAAACTAATATAAGGAAATAGTGAAATACCCTTTATCAAAATTGCATTTTGGCATTGTTTAGTGTGATATAGATTTTATGATGCTGCCGAAAATTGATCGCTTTGAAACAATTTATGTAACAGCTCTTTTCGATCCAGAATATAATCAAATCATAAAGATATGTTCAAACTGGAGATGTAAATTTCGAAGACGAGGTTACCCCTTACACTTAATGGAAAACAACTGGAATATGGATCAGCTTAGACGTGTGGATAAATAAACCTGCATTAAGTCATACCCCTACCTTGATAAATAAAGTGGGACATCTTATAATAGGTGAGAATACATAGTTAAAAAGATCAGCGTGAAAAGCAGTCCACATGCCCCAAGCCACAGTGTGCAACATATCCAAGAAGGATCTTCTTATAGAAAAGCGACACATGTCACGTGTACACGAGCTGCTTTCACCTCAAGCAGCTGGAGAATGAAACTTGTATTCAAGCTATTTATACGCAAACATACAAAGTGCCTTGAGATGGAGCCTTCTTCACTGAAAACCACGCCATAGGGCTATTATCAAGATGTACGTTTGACAGACAGAACATGACTGGACGTGATGTGGACTGTACTGACATGATGAAGCTCCTACGAATACTGTAAGCTCACAGTTAACCTGTTATCAAAAATTAAAAATTAGCAACTCTATCTTTTCGTAGCAATATTTCAAATATTGATTTGTTTTATCAAAGGTTTATCAGAACGAGATATTTCCAAACGGTGTAAAAATTAGGTTAGTTGCACAGATCATGAGTAGATCATAAAGAACCATTTAATGAAACTAAATGTCTTACTACGAAAGACTCTAGACTCGTAATCTGAGGGTCACGTATTCAAATCCACATCACACTAAACATGCCGTGGAGGTGTTATTATGTAACAGTCAATCCTACTATTCGTTGGTAAAGAGTAGCCTAAGAGTTGGCGGTGGGTGGTGATGACTAGCTGCCTTCCCTCTAATCTTACACTGATAAATTAGGGACGGCTAGCACAGATAGCCCTCGAGTAGCTTTGTGCGAAATTCCAAAACAAACAAACAAACAAACATATTGCGCGAAATTCTAAAAACAAACAATTAAAAATTATTTGTAGCTTGCTTTAAAGCCAAGGAAAGTATTTTTAACATCAAAAGTTAGCCCCACATATATCTTTGTATTTAACTACCAACAAACAAACCCATTAAGAGTTTATCCAGATGGCGCTTACCACTGCTGTAACCGACTTGCTGTTATATATTTATTTTTGTATTTTTTGTTTCAGTTTAATATGTACTTTATAAATATATGCAAATTGTATTGTTAAATGTGAAAGTCCCGTCTGTTCTTTAAATTTATAGAAGATTCTCGTGCATGAGAATAAACAATGTGCGATGTATGTAAAGTAATACTGATTGCCAGTATTGTTGCCAACTGAACTTTCTACAATTTTGCCTAAACGTTTATAAATCGACGCACCAAGAGACAAGAATATTGTTCGTAAGTCACAGTCATATAAACCTTGGAAAGCTATAACTGTGACAAATGCTTATTAATCGGAAAAATACAGTTACTTGACCTGGAATGTTTATAGATTTCGAACATTGCAACCGTTCAACTTCCGTGAATTAATTTCATTCATTAGGACGTTTACAATGGGGCCCGGCATGGCCAAGCGTGTTAAGGCATTCGACTCGTAATCCTAAAGTTGCAGGTACGAATCCCGGTCGCACCCAGCATGCTCGCCCTTTCAGCGGTGGGGGCGTTATAATGTGACGGTCAATCCCACTATTCGTTGGTTAAAGAGTAGCCCAAGAGTTAAATTAGGGACGGCTAGCGCACATAGCCCTCGAGTAGCTTTGCGCGAAATTAAAAAAACAAAAAACAAAAAACGTTTACAAGGACATCAGATATCTTCATCGGTAAAATGTTAGCTTGTAAGCGGCCTGAGGCCAGCTAAGAATATACAGCAAAGTGTAACAATATCAACTCAGAATTAATTCGCTCCTTGTCGATAAAATATTCAATTCTGGACGAGAAAGAAGATTCAGAGTAGTTTGTAATTTTGTAATACTCATATATAAAACATTATTTTGAAAAACTATTTGTAATAACCGTTATTATAAATTGTATTATTATTTGTATATTAAAATATGTCTGTGTTAATAAAGAAAACTGAGTCTATCAATCTTGTTGGCGAATATCATAAATTCAATACATGTCGAAATTCAGTTAATTTCTAAATTAAAATTTGAAATCGTGACACGTAACATTATAAATCGGGGACTCGCCTGAAATAAATTAGAATACGTAACACTACTTGATATAGATTAACCAAGTAGTGTAACATAAATTTCGTACAAGTATCAGTTTACAAACCAAAATCATGAGACATATGTTTCCGAAAGCAATCTTCGTACTCGTTCTATCGCCGTTTCGCAATAGCTGCCAATGTTAATTTAGCTGAATCGTCATTTTAATGAGCGTCATAACTCATTAGCTTCTGATCAATTGATGCTTTGGTTTGATGATGTTAATTAGCAAGCTATCTAACGAGCAAATCTCCCCTTAACCATGCAATATATATATATATTAGAACTACGTGCTGTAAAGCACTAACTTAAGTGACACTGATCGAATCCCAATATAATTGCTTTAGTTTCAGGGTACTAATAATGAATATGATGCATATTGTCTTAACTGAAACAGAAAACAGATATTTATTTTAGTATTATCACAAATGACGCAACAGAATGATGGCACAATAACATTTGTCATGAGAAATTAGGACAGATATCAAATAGCTTATACAGTCATGTGAAAAAGTTAGGACACCCTATGAAAGCCTGTGTATTTTTGTAACATTTTTGGATATATAGATATTTAATCTCAATTTCAACAATACTGAGAGACTATAGGAATATAACTAAACAATTAAAACTGAAGAAAAGACTTTTCAAGATCTTCTGTAAATGTAATTCTACAACAGTGCATATTCTAACTGAGAAAAAAGTTAGAACACCCTACCCCCTAATAGCTTGTGTTACCCCCTTTGGCTGAAATAACTGCAGTGAGACGCTTCTTGTAGCCATATTCCAGTCTCTGACATCTGTCATCTGTCCAAAGAACATTATCCAGAAGTCCTGGTCTTTGTCTACATTCTCTCTGGCACACTTCAGTCTGGCCTTGATGTTTTTCTTAGAGAGCAAAAATTTCCTCCTTGCACACCTCCCATGCAAGTTAAACTTGTGCAGTCTCTTTCTGATTGTAGAGGCATGCACTTTCATATCAACAATAGCCAGAGCCTGCTGTAGGTCCCGTGATGACATATTAGAGTGTTTGGAAACCTCTTTTAGCATCTTGCTGTCTGCTCTCGGGGTGAACTTGCTTGGACGACCAGACCTGGGAATGTTGGTAGTTGTTTTGAAATCCCTCCACTTGTTGACTATTTTCCGGACAGTGGAATGGCTGATTTTAAAATCCATTGGGTTCTTCTTAAATCCCTTATCAGACTCATAAGCTGTTACAATTTTCTTTCTGAAGGACTCAGACAGCTCTTTTGCTCTCACCATGGTGCTCATTCTCACTTCAACAGTCAGGATCACATAAAACTAAATGTCTGAGGTTTAAATAGGGCAAGCCTCATTCAAAATGCTGAGTAACGATCTTCTAATCATTTACAGAAGATCTTGAAAAGTCTTTTTTTCAGTTTTAATTGTTTAGTTATATTCCTATAATCTCTCAGTATTGTTGAAATTGAGATTAAATATCTATATATCTAAAAATGTTACAAAAATGCACAGGCTTTCATAGGGTGTCCTAACTTTTTCACATGACTGTATGAATAGTGTTCCAACCACTGCTCTGTTTCTCGTATCCCCGACAAGTAAGTCACGGTTGGAATACTACTGTATTATTGTACATTCTTTTAATTATTGAAAATCCATAAGGAATTAGATCAAGAACGTTGTGCTTAAAAATGTATTAGGTATAATTCTAACGTCTTATAACTAGTGTAATTGTAATTATTCTTTTCTGACTTGTAGACATCATAACAGTCATAGTATTTTCAGTTTCGTGGATTTAGGTTTAGAGAGAACCAAACAAAGTGACACTAATACAAAAATGTTTTTCATTCGACACAAATATTGACATTGTAAAATATTAAACAGTTTCATTCCTTTGCTCATAAATGAAACTGTTGTGTGTTGTTGTTGTTTTTTATACACAGATTCTGAGAAGAAGGGTTAGACTGGTGTTCAACTGCATCACTTCGAAAACTGAAACTTAAAGTAAGGTTTTGAAAATAAGCAGATAATAGATTTGTTTTGAATTGTTGCCAATAGGTGGGGCAGTACATACCATATAATAACTGGTAGAAATGAAAAAAGATTTTGTACATGTATCAAAATAATTTAATGCTTGTACCTAGTGTGCCAAAAAATAACAACGCAGTCTAGCATTTTGCTAGTAAGTGTTTTGTCATTTATAATATATTCTTTATATTCTCAGTGTGTACTCTGTGGACATGATAAATATAATTCACTGAACTACAAGCACCCATCTCAAGTGTTAAATTTACAACTGAACTACAAACCAGAGCTATTTTGCTGTTGTCACTTCAAGACAACATGTTCAGACTCCTAAAACAAAACAGAACTACTTTGTTACTTATACTTCAATGTTCAGACTTCTAAAACTAAACAGAACTACTTTGTTGTCGTCATTTCAATGTTCACACTCGATTTCTTCTTGTGGGTTACTATAACAATGACACATCCAGTAGTGCAGCGGCATGTCTGCTAATTTGTAGCGCTAGAAACTGGATTTCGATACACGTGTGTGTAAAGCACAAATAGCCTCATGTGTAGCTTTGTGCTTAACTGCAAACAAAGAAGCAAAGATAACGTCTACATAGACAATCCATAAACAATTCCATAACTGAAGGGAGTTATTCAAAACCTCATGCTCAGGCATGGCCAGTTGGTTAAGGCGATCGACTCGTAATTTAAGAGTCACGGGTTCGAATCCCCGTTATACCAAACATGTTCACACTTTCAGCCATGGGGGCATTATAATGTTTCTGTCAATTCCACTATTCGTTGATAAAATAATAACCCAAGAGTTGACGATGGGTGGTGATAACTAGCTGCCCACCCTCTAGTCTTACAGTCCTAAATTAGGGATGGCTAGCGCAGATATTCCTCTTATATGTAGGATCGTTCTATCTTGTTCATGTAGGATCGTTCTACCTTGTTTATGGTAGATTGTTCTATTACCGTAATATGTGATACTTCTACATTCTTGTAATTTCATGGAGAATGTAAAATATTAGTGAAAAGTTTTGGTAATTTTAAGCAGATTTGTTTGCGACCTGAAATGATCAAGCCGTGTCTTTGCTTTTATAGTCAATAGCGCCGATTAATTGTGCGTGGCTTATGGTTATTTTAATTTATCCTTTTTCAAATACAACTTACCTTTATACAATATCCAGTTTAAACTGTTTAAGTCAACTCTGAACAAAAAAAAAAACAGTCCTTTTCACACAACTTGAGATTCATCTTCAGATTAAAGTTCCTGTTTACCTTTACACTGCGCCTTGTATCTTTCTTTCCACTTCTAATAAATTAATACACTTGTCTTTCCCCATCCTAGGTCCTCGAATCTCCATTATTTCTCGGCTCGTATCAGATTACTGTGCTCTACATTTAATTTTGCGTCGCCACATGAATTAATATTGTGCTAAAAGCATCCATTGTTGGTCCTTTTACTTTGAAAAAAGAGAAATATTTTTCCTTCGGTGTTCCAGTAACTTTATTGTTCGAACGATGCATTAAGGTTAATCGGAATCACAATAAAACCTGGGCACGTGTTATCTCTGTTTTTCTTTATCGTCCTAACTCGATTTACGTGCTGGAAACACATCTTTGTGATCTTCCGGTTATTGCGATATCTAATCCTCCCGTTTTAGATCCAGTTTTATTTAGGAATATGCAATGGTTGCATAGCTATTCAGTGGTTCAGTGTTTATGCGCCGATTATTTTAATTTACATAAATAACGTAGGATGTTGTAAAATTCAACTATATATACATATAGATTCAATCATTTCTTACATGAACGCATTTTATTTCATTTTATGAAGGTAAAGTTAGGGTTAAGCTTAATCGTTGATTTAAAAAAAATTGATTTTTTTGTCATCACAAGTCTTCTATGAATATACAAAGTGCTTTACGTTTTACGCTTACTCTGTAAATGCCTGATTTTAATAATACGGTTGATAAAACCTAATTATCTTCTTAAATTTAATCATAAATTTCCTGTCGCATAGAGATTGTTGTTGATTTAATCCAAGTTTTTCTCCTTGATAGAACTGTGTGGAACATTGAAAACTAAATTAACTAGATATTCTAAACTGACCACACGCGCACACGGACAAATGTACTTTTTTACCAATTTTATTTTCTCTTCCAATACATCACCTGGTTGGTCAGCAGTAAATTTAAGGACTTTGAACTTTAATATCACGTGTTCAGTTAACCGTGATGGGCAGAGCTGAGATAGTCCATTGTGTAATACTGCTCTATAAACTAAACGCGTTATAACAAGCTTCCGATATAATGCTTATTTTCAGATTTGCAGCCATGTTGTACGTTTATGAATTACTGAAATCTTGGTAAGGCGATGTAAAATTTACTATTCAGTTAAACGTATGACATTTATGTTTAAAAATCACCTTACAGTAAATCGGTTTTATTTACTGTTTTTTTTTATGCAGAATTATTTGTACATTGAATGAAACCAAGATCTCTTTCAATATACATAATACAGGTCTTAGATGAAGATGACTCTACCTTGTCAAAATTTATAGTTGTGTCCCCTAGCTCTACTATTATCACTGTTAAAAATGAAAAAAATATGATGCATCAATACTATATGTCCCCTTTACAATCTTAAACACTGTAATCAGATCCCCGCTAACTTTCCTTTTTTAAAAAGAAAACAGTTTGAGAGATTTCAGCCTCTCCTCATATGACAACCCCTCCATCCCAGGTTCCATTCTAGTAAACCATTATATTATACTTTTAAACACTATGTTCTTAATCTATTTCCTTCGCGATTTTCAAGAATTAGAATACAAATATAAACAGTATTCTGAACCACACTATATTTGCCATATCCTTTTCAGGTTGGAATACTGTTAGTATACACTTTTCTAATTCTTGAACATTCCTAAGGAATCAAATAAAGGATGTATTGTTTAAAAATATGATAGGCCTAACAGTAATGTCTTGAGAAAATATAATCGTAATTGTGCTTCGCCAACTGATAAAACGGCCTGGCATGGTCAGATGATAAGGGCACTCGACTGCCAATTTGAGGGTCGTGAACTCGAAACTCTGTCGCACCCTTTCGGCTATGAGACCGTTATAACGTTACGTTTAATTTCACTATCCATTGGTAAAAGAGTAGCCTAAGATTTGGCGGTAGGAGGAGATTACTAGCTGCTTTCTTTCTAGTTTTACACTGATAAATTAAGGACGTAAACGCAGATAGCCCTTGTGTAGCTTTGCGCTAAATTAAAAAAGAACAGACAGTTATAAAACTCATCCACGTCATAACATTTGTTTATCTTGTTAAATTATTCCACAAAGCTACTCGACGGCTATCTTCGCTATAATCGTCCTTAATTTATAAGTGAGACACTAGTTACTGAGAAAGTAGCTAGTCAACACCACGCACCACTACATCTTGGGTTATTCTTCTAATAATAGAAATCGGGTTTCATCATCACATTATAACGCCTTCAACAGTTGAAATGGTGAGCATATTCGAGATTCGAACCCGAAACGCACAAATTGCGAGTGGAGGAAACATATCTAATAGCTCTACATGTTTTACAATTTATTTTGAAAAGCATAATTTTCAACTATCAGAACATTTCAGAAATTATGAAAAAAAAAAATATTTCTACTAACATTGCAATGCAATACAAAAAGAAAGACAAAAGTTCGAACATAGTAAAATATATTTTCTTAAAAAAGCGTATAAGGATAATATTCTTAGGATATTTAAGGGCTGTGGTTAGATAATCGCTGCGGCAATTATTGTAAATAAATAAAAAACGTTAACACGAAAAATTATATCATGTAAATTCACAAGCGTCAAGGGTAAGGTTTAAACTGTGTTGCTATTAGTATAATTATTTTTTTTCGTTTTTTAATATATGAATTACGTTTATGACGTCAGAAGATCACGAAAAAAAGAAGAAAAACGAGTGTGTAATTTCCCCGAAAGGGTGCCAAAGATCGGCTTTTTGTTTGTTTGTTTTTTAATTTTGCGCAAAGTTACACGAGGCTTGTCTGCGCTAGCTGTCCCTAATTTAGTAGTGTAAGACTAGAGGGAAAGCAGCTAGTCATCACCATCCACCGCCAATTCTTGGATTATTCTTTTACCAATGAATAGTAGGATAAACTGTACATTATAACGCCCCACGGCTGAAAGGGCGAGCATGTTTGGTGCGACGGGGATTCGAGCCCGTGACCCTCAGATTACGAGTCGAACGCCTCAACCCACCTGGCCATGCCGGGCCAGATCGGCTGAAAGGGTCACCTGTTTTAACCACCATCACTACTTTACAGCCAATCTGTAGGCGCTAAAATGACGTCACATAAGGGGCGCTTAACTTTTCATTTTGTGCTGTCGTGACGTCACTAAAACGTGCGCACGCACTGAATGACGATAACACATCATGCACTCTGTAGAATAGAACACTGCACGACATGTGAATTAAAATATCTGTTACTCTTAATTTTTATTTTACTTACTCATAAAACAGAACACTTTATGGACATATAGTTTTTATCATCACGTGTTAGAGCTAACAAATAATGAACCCTGTTAAGTGGGTTCATCACCAAATAACACGTAAATCCAATAAGAAATTGTTGACTGTTGCAATTTAAATTTTTAATTGTTTTTTGAAGATAAGTCAGAAAATAGGCCCTCAGTTCAGGATCATTCTACCATAGTTTCAGCAACATCAAAATACACATACACAACGCATTTGGAGATGAACATATAGATTTCTCTTTTTTGTAGCTGGCGTTAAGTTTATATCCATAAATCTACGTATCTGGCTGCTATATAATACTATTGTCATAAATACTATAATATTCACAACGTTTTAAATAGCGCATTGTAGTGTTGTTACGGAAGCTTAACATTAATTATTAGATCATCAGTTCCTGTTTTTGTTAAGTTTCGAAAAGGCACTTAACTGCTCAAATGCCTCATTTTAAAACGGATTTTCTTGTTTTAAAAATAAATTCTACTTAGAATCGATACGGTTTTGAGAGGTAAAGAACCTTTTTTTGTTATATTTAATTACATATCTATTACAGGACACTACAAACTAGATCAATTTCTTTTCTTACCCTAAAATTTCTTCACTTTTTAAAGCTCCCCAGGGGCTATGAAGTAAGTCTGAAGGGGTCACCCAGCTAAAAATCTGGTTTTGATACATAAATAAGTGAGACGTTTTGCCTTACTAAAACTACCCTAAATTAATAAAGCGAACATTCGCGGGTGAATGCTACAGATCTCCGCCACAGAGTCTCAACATGACCAGTTTGACACCACAAAACTGTCTACACCACTCCCCCTAGTGGCACAGCGGCATGTTTGCGGATTTATACAGCTAGAAATCGGGTTTCGATACCAGTGGTAAACAAAACACAGATAGCTCATTATGTAGCTTTGTACTGCATTTCCAACCAATCAATCAATACACCATCGCTTTGGACCTGCGAGAAGGATTATTTGTACCACATCCCACCATAAAAGTTTTTCAAAATATGGCGGAGTAATTGACCAAAAATCCCTGTAATTACGCCTTCTCTATGAACTCTGACTCTTTTAAAAAGACTCTAAATGCTCGAAATGGGCTAACCAATTATTTGGCCGTATGAAAATTATTACTTGTTATCATTACTTGACTGCTGTAAATATGACCCCACCGGACCCCAAATATCAATTTTTTTTTTTACTTTGAACTAGAAAAGTCTCAAAAAGGATAAAATAAAAAATAAAAGAAAGAAAAACGTTTATATGCTGTTGTTGCTTTGAATTAGGCACAAAGCTACACAATGATCTATCTGTGCTCTGCCCACCAGAGGTTTCGACACCCAGTTTTTAGCGTTGTAAGTCCGCAGACATCCCGCTAAGCCACTGAGGGCAGTTTATATGCGCAATGAACCAAAGTGTAACCCTATTACGTTTCAAGTCAACCCACTGAGAAATGAGCCCCCTGTGGCACAGCGGCATATCTAAGTACTTATGCTGCTACAAACCGTATTTCGATACCCGTGGTAGCCAGATCACAGATATCCATTTGTGTATCTTTTTGCGCAACAAAAATCAAACTGAGAAATGAAAGAATGTTGGTCAACTGAAATGTGTTTGGAAGAGGAAGAAATAATAGAAAAACAACATGTCCGTTTGTTCGTGTACGGAAATATAAGGTTTCTAATATATTTACTGTTATGTTCACTGGTGTTTTTCTCATGAATTGTTATTGATAACAATAAATTATTATTTCAATCAATAAATCATTATGAAGATCAATTCGTTGGTGAAAGAGTAGCCAAAGAGTTAGCGGTGGTGACTAGCTGTCTTCCCTTTATTCCTTCTCTGTTAAATTAGGGACGGCTAACCCTTGTATAGCTTTACACGAATTTCGGAGATCTTTTATTTTATACAACGTTTAAGTTGCATCTAGCGGTTGAGCTGAAACAAGTTGTGCCACAACGAGAATGTGTATAGCTGTAGACGACCTGGAAGGCTTACTTAAAACTTTGATAATTAGCAAATAGTTAGTTACAGTTACGACAGAAAGTGTTCGTACGCCTGCGTCCCGAGTGGTTTTTTGCTCATAACTTAAAAGGTATCACGATTAGGCTAATAGAAGTATTATATATTATAAATATTATACTAAACACCTCTACATAAATTTTTTTGTAAATTAAATTACAAATAAACTGTTTATAAACAAATAACCAAAAATAGTAGTAGCAGAAAGTGTTCGTACAGTTCACAACATGTGACAAAATTGATATTCCCGTAAAACTTGTGTTTAGTTTGGCGAATAAACTACATTATACCATTTCAGGACTAGAGACTGGGTTCATAATTATTGGAATTTAGCCAGCAAAAAATGTACTTCCGGCAATTTAGCGTCGTCTCTGTCATTATCTACTTGGTCATCATGGTGAACAGGAAACAACTGTCCAGTGATTTAAAAAACTGAATTAATGTAAAATACAATTCTTGTGTGTCTCTTTCCGGTATTGCTACACAACTTAATGTGCCGAAATTTACTGTTGAAAGTATAATTTCCAAGTTTAAGCTTACATGATCAACTGCTAACCTCCCTCGTTCCGGACGCCTCACCAAAATTCCAGAGAGAACCACGAGGAAGATTCTCAGAGAAGTTAGTAGGAACCCTCGTTTAACACGTAATGACATACAGAAACTGGTAAGGGAAACTGGGGTTGAAATAAGCACCTCTACAGTTACGAACATGTTACGCTCTTCAGGGTTCAAAGCATGCCATCCTTGTAGAACTCCATATTTAAAGCCTGTTCATTTAGAAGCATGATTGAGGTATGCAAGAAAGCATGTATATAAACCCTTTACCTATTGGTAAAGTATTTTTTGGTCAGACGAGACTAAAATCGAGCTTTTCGGCCACAATGATGTTCGCTATATTTTCCATAAGAAGGGGGAACGAAATCTTCCAAAGAGCATCATCCCTACAGTTGAACACGGAGGTGGCTCGATCATGCTATGGGGTTCCTTCAGCTCTTATGCTGAAGGCAGCCTTCACTGCGCCAACGGAATCATGAGAAAAGAAGAGTACGTTGATATATTAGGCACTTATATCAAGAATGAGGCTCGGAACTTGCGGCTTGGGCGTCGTTGGATCTTCCAGCACGACAATGACCCTAAGCACACATCAAAATACGTGCAATCCTGGTTGCAGAAAAACCACATAAGCGTTCTGGAGTGGCCATCGCAGTTACCCGATCTCAACCCAATTGAAAACGTTTGGCATGAGTTGAAGGCCAGGATTCATTAGCGTCATCCGAAAAACTTGCAAGAGTTGGAGGCCTTCGGTAAAGATGTATGGAAGAAAATACCAGTTGAGCACTGTCAAACGATAATGGAGGTCTATGAGAAGAGATTGCGCCAAGTAATTCATCTGAAAGGCTGCACAACTGACCATAAAAGTAGACGCACGAACACTTTTTGCCCCTCCTATGTTTGGTTATTTGTTCATAAACAGTTTATTTGTCGTTCAATTTACATAAAAACTTATGTAGATGTGTGTTAGTATAATATTTATAATATACTTTACTTTCATTGTCCTAATCATGATACTTTTTAAATTATAAGGAAAAAACTACTCACGACGCAGGGGTACGAACACTTTCTGTCGTAACTGTAACTGCATAAAAAATAGCAAATAAAGTAAAATTTAACGACCTAATATTCAGTCCTCATGTGTATAAATTAGGCGCAACGCCATAATGTCGATCACACAGTTATTTTGTAATTTAGTTTGCTGTACAGTGAGTTAAAAAGGTATACGAGTATTGTGTACAGATCACCATTATAAGAGGCCTAAGAGCATTTCTTTGATTTGTTGACCTAAGATGTACGGATGAGTCTTAAAATAGCGAAACTACATGCAGTTGGTCCACGACAGAAAGTTCAGCCAATCACATAATGTATTAGGCTTTTACGTCACAAATTACCATATTTTCAAAATAAAACAAAAATTTGTATAAGCTGAAAAATTATGTATGTTTAATAAGCTGTAAAACAGAGCGCTGACAAGAAAAAAGATCTTTAGCAACACAAGAAATAAATACACTAGAATCCCGAGACCTTTATTCCAATACAACAAAATGAAAATAATATTTGCCATCAGACGTTGTGTCAGGCCTATTATGTTTTTGAACACTACATTCTTAATCTAGTTCTGAGCTAGGATACAACAAACACAGAAGTGATCGGAACTCTATTTAGATAAATATATTTATCACAAAGACAAGTGGAGTGCTGTGAACGTCTTTTATCAGCAGACGAAGTATAATTATAGTTAAATAGATGAGATCACGTATCCCGGTTGGGACAGCGGTAAGTCTATGGAGTTACAACGCTAAAATCAGAGGCTCCATTCCTCTTGATGGACACAGCAGGTAGCCCGAGGTCACGTGACATTTTGTATAGCGGTCACGTGAACTATAAAGTACGAGTTTCTCCTGTTTTTGAAATAGAATTTACTCCCGTTACTATATACAGGGATGGATAATGTAGCCCCTTTGAAAATGTTCTCAATTTGTTGTATCTGTTAATAGATAACAGTAATATACGTAAAACTATATGTTTTAGAATGTATTCGACGAGGTCTGTTTAAACATGGTCTCAAACATTAATTTTAACACAGGCTTTCCTTTGTTAATATCTGAACTTTTCATGATTTTACTTACATTGTCTCATGAAAAGTGTTGTGTCTCTGTTATAGTTTCTTAAACCTTCTTATTCCAGTTAGCCTACAAAATGATCAAACAAGTTTCTCTAAAATTGTAGAGTCGTTAAAAGGTATCTTAGAAATAAGAAAATTTATGTTATTAAATGGCCAGGTCAATCACCTGATATCAATTTGAACGAAAATTTATGGGCTGACTTAAACCGATTAACGAAAGATCGAAAGTCAAACACGGAAGATGAACTTTTGGAAGAACTTAAAGAAGGATAACAGTAAATCTCTTAGGTATATCTATACAAACTCACTGAAAGCATGCCAGGTTGACTAAATAATAACTTGTGAAATTAGTTTGTGTTATTTGAGTTTCATTTTTGCGCTCGATTATTGCAGAGAAACGGTTGCAGATGAATAATTGACAAAGATATGACGTAATAGAACAGTTTTTTATACATCCGCTAGCACTAAAATTAATGAAATATAGTTTAAAATAATTATATAAATGGAAAAACGTTTTAAAAAATTTGATGACTGAGTATAAAAACGCTTTGAGGAAAATTATTATTTATTAAGAAAGCACTAAATGCCAATTTAATTAATTTTCGTGAGAAACTGTTATAAAAAGAAAGAAACAGGCTTATTTTATTTTTTTTCTGAAATAGCTTCACTGTAATGAAATGAAAACAAAGCTCCAAAATAAGTTATAGCTTAAACGAATTAGAAATACCATAGTTCTTTTTTAAAAAGATAAATCCGGGTTCTATGTTGTCCGATTAAAAGCAACCCCCCCTTAGTAAACAAACCCCATCACAGCGATTCATATCCTCACGTACCTTAATTGTAAGTACTTGATAGATAAGATAAAAGTATAACGATTAATAATAAATAGGATCCCCTTCTCTTAAACTGAGACACATACGTTTATCAATATTTATAGTCACATCTACAATATAACATTAAATATGTTAAATATTAAATATGTTGTGGCTTTAGCACAACATTCTTTTTTCACCAGACTCGTGCTGCTAAGATCAGACTATAGCATATATAATCAATACAACCTAGGTAATATTTTATTATTTCAGGTTCGAAATAATTTTGAAAGTTTATTATCGTCTAGAGAAGTAAAATTATTGAACTGTTTGACGTAAGTTAATCACATGCCCCCATCTCATTTTGAACAAAACACCTAAATTAACAATTTTAGCATTCAAGTCTTAGATTTCTTCTTGTCCCCCTGTGGGATAGCGATAAGATTATGAATTTAAAATGCTAAAAATCTGGGGTTGAATCCCCGCAACAGAACAGACTAACGTAGTTTTGCTATAAAAGACAAAAGTAATTCTCAGTTTTTTGGGATTCTATTAATTAATTTAAATTTCGAAAGGTGAAGTACTTTAATTATTAAAGAGTTAGTAAATGCTGTGAAGTAATTTTACACGTTATGTCTCGTAAAACAATATCTTTTCACGTAGTTTTTTACAGGTGATTAAAAAGAAAAGTTTATATTAACATTTGTTTCCAATAATATTAATTATTCTTATTTTACCTTACTTCGCCTTTTACGTAGCCTACAACAGCTTTTTATCCGGCAGGAGAAGAAAGGCTATATTAATTCATTATCTGAGAAACACGCCCCTACCTGTTTTACAATAACAGGTCGTAGGTTTAATTGATTCTTTAAATAAACCTTTATCACAGAAAACACTATGTAATTAGAGTTTACGTAATTGTTGCTTGGATTTTAAACAAAATGTTTTTCTTTTCATTGTTGAATTATCAAAAAGTCCGGAAATTGTTTTCTTTGAAATATAAATTAATGGGCTTATTAATCATCTGACCATTTTTATGAGTATCTACATTTAAAAGCATTAGCATAAAATATAAATATTAAATAGTTATTATTTTCAACTTTAATGTTCCAAGTGTTGAAAAATAGTGGAATAATTTGAAGTGTTTCGATGCTTCGAGCTTCCGCTAGGATTCGCGTTGCAAATATACCAACTTCGGTAAGTCTCGTTGTAACTGTCACTTTTAAGGCGCGATAATGACAAAATATATAAACTGACCAATGTATAAAACCGCCAATTAATTGTACAAAGTACGCAGGGAACAACTGATTGGAATATTTGTGTCCTGAAGCGTCGGGATCTGTGGTTATGCCCACTTACCTAGGAGATAGTTATTGAACTACTATCACTTCTCAATTTCAGTAAAGGTATTTTATGATGATGAGAAATTCACTTGAAGTAAAAATGTATTCTAAAGATGAATAGTATGGGTATTAAACATTTAATTAAAATAAAGTACGGAACAACGTTTCGACCTTCTTAGGTCATTTTCAGGTTAACAAAAAGTTTGCAACTGACCGTTCCTTGGCACATGTCTAAGGGACGAGAGTGTAAACGGGTACGAGATTGTAGGGGCGATGCAAATGTATGTTAGGTTACTGATCAATATAGGTATAAAGGTGTTCCTTTGTATTGGTTCAATTTTGGTTTGTGTTCTTGTATATGTAGGGCTTATTTGATTTTGCGTTTATTTAGGTTTCCTTACTTAGTTAGTACGTTGGTGTTTTCTATAGTTATGTTATGCTTATTTGATTTACAGTGTTCAAAAACATGCGAACGGTTTTGTCAGTATAGTTTTTACATAGTATGGACCTTAGTTTTGTACCTGGTTTTTGAATAAATTTAGTGTGTACTGGAATGTTGTGTTTTGTTATAAGTTTTTTTCAAATGTTGGTTATTTTTTTGCTGTTGTTGGGAACATATGGTATGCAGCAGTGTAACGTTTTGTAGTTTATTGCGTCTTGGGATTTATTGTTGCTTGTTTGTTATTGATCTAGGTGTGTGTGTGTATAATTTTTTCAACGATTTTTGGAGGAAATTTGTTGATTAAGTGTTGTTTAATTTTGTTGATTTCATCGTTAAGTTTATTGGGTGAGCATAGTTTTGTGGCTGTGTTTATTTGGTTTCTTAATATATTGAGATTTTTTATTGTTTCATGTGCTGAGTTCGAGGGAATGTATAGTACAGTATGAGTGATTTTTCTGTGGATTTCTGTTTTGAGTTGTGTATCGGTTCTTGTGATCTTCAGGTTGAGAAATGTTATTTGGTTAGTTTTCTTGTGTTCAGAGGTGAACTTAATGTTGGGGTATATGGAGTTAACATGGGTGAAAAAACTAAGTGTGGGTTCACATGCTTGTCATTTTAGTTGTGAGGACGTTATAATGTGGCAGCCAACCCATTATTCGTTGGTAAAAAAGTAGCCAAGAATTGGCAGTAGATAGTGTTGATTAGCTGCCTTCCTTTTAGTCAGTTACTGCTAAATTATGGACGGTCAACGCAGATAGCCCTCGAGTAGCTTTGAGCGAAATTAAAAAAAAACCCAAGCCAATCAAAAGTTTGATACCCCTAATAGTCTGAAGTGTACAAAATGGCTAGACATATCCTAAGCATGCGTAGCTTTCTAGCTTTTTCAAATCCAGCTGATTGAGTTAATTCGATTACGTTACTTTAACTAAAATCGTCATGGTGCGAAATATTTTAATTTGTTGTACAACATTGTTTTTTATCGTTCTAAACGTCTGCCCATTTACGCTAATCAACTGTTTCATTTCCCTTTCTCCTACTGATGCAGTCTTGTGTGGTTTCGTTCTTTTTCAACGTTTATTTCACTGATCTTCTTATCTGAGTTGATTACTGATTTCCTATCTGAATTGATGACACATCTTGAGTTGACCACTGATCTTCCCATCAGAGTTGACACATATCTTCTCATATGAGTTGATCACACATCTTCCTATCTGAGTTGATCACACATCTTCCCATCTGAGTTGATCACTGATCTTCTCATCTGATCTAAGTTAATTACTTGATCTTCTCATCTGAGTTGATCACACATCTTCCCATCTGACTTGATCACTGATCTTCTCATCTAAGTTGATTACTTGATCTTCCTATCTCAGTTAATTACTTGATCTTCTTATCTGAGTTGATCACACATCTTCCTATCTGAGTTAATTACTTGATCTTCTTATCTGAGTTGATCATTGATCTTTCTATCTGAGTTGATCATTGATCTTTCTATCTGAGTTGATCACTGATTTTCCTGACTTAATTACTTGATCTTCCTATCTGAGTTGGTTACACATCTTCCTATCTGAGTTGATCACTAATCTTCCTATCTGAGTTCAGATGTGACTTGAGTTCTCTTCAGTACATCTTACCTTACTCTTCAACTGGCCAGCTATTTATATTCTTCAAATACTTTTATTTTTGGCTCAGTTAACTCCAGCTTCTTCGTGTCAACCACAGTTCATAAACCACCATCATCTTCATCACTACTTGAAACAGATGGTTATATTTTTCTTAGTTTTTTCTGTGAAACTCAGCGTCATCTCTCAAGAACGAACCTCTTCTTGTATTGAAGTTTTAGGTCTATTATGATAAAAAAGAAACGAAAACCAATGCAAAACAATACAATAAGATAACGCCTAATTTATGAGTTAATTTGTTTTTGAATTTCGCACAAAGTTACATCAGGGCTAGCCATTCCTAATCCAGCAGTTTAAGACTGGAGGGAAGGCACCTAGTCATCACCACCCACCGCCAACTCTTGGGCTACTCATTTACCAACGAAGAATGAGATTGATATTAACATTATAACTCCTCCCACGGTATGGTAGGTCGAGAGATTCGATCCAGTGACCTCCAGGTTGCAAGTCGAGCGCCCTAACCACCTGGCCATGTCGGGCCTTTTTATGAGTTGAAAGACTGTAATAAAGATATATATTTTTACGACCTGTGCCGTCCTGCAACATGATGCTATCTTTCGTTATTGTCGTTTTAAAGATGTTAGTCAATAAGTAAATCGTAATTAATTGTACATTTACAAGAAAAATCCTTAAGTATTGATATATCAGAAACCACAGTCCTGCCGACCAATCTAATTTGACAACTTTCAGTAATAGCCTAAAATAACTAGGATGTTTCCTGTACCAAGTGTATATACAGATCTGCCCTCTGGTGGCTCATCGACAGGTATAAGGGCTTATAATGCTAAAACTCCGTTTTATACACACATGTAGGCAGAGCACAAATTTTCCACTCAGTAGCTTTGCGCTCAAAAACAAACAAATATAAAGTTCCCCCTTCTAATAGATGTTATTTTATTAGCATAAAAGAAACTAGAAAGACAAACACAATTACCACTTATTCTCAAGCCTAGCTAATATTTCGCATTGATATTTATAAATATCTCATATTTAATATTACATTTAGACAATTAGAAAAACAAGCGTTCTGAAATCCAATGCAGCTTATTACTAAAAATTTCTTTCAACTTTTCTTCTGTTAAGTTGAAATTAATTTTACTCATAAAAATATTCCTACTTCTATATTAGGTTGGTGACTTTTTTATTTCTCGTAGTACATTTCAAATTCCAATTTTTTTCATTTATTTCTAACCTTACTGTTTTGCTTTCATTCGTTTTTTCTGAAGTTGCGTTGTTTGTTTCATATTTCGAATAAAAACCACAAAAAACGTTAAAACTGACTGTCGACTTAGAACGCTAGAAACTGGGTTTCGATACCCGTAGTGGACAGTGTCCACGGATAGCTTTGTGCTTAAACAATGACATTAACGACACAATTCTTACGTATCATGATGGGACAATAGTCAGTTTGTGGTCTTACATCTCTAAAATTCGGGGTACGATCCCTCCGCAGTGAACACAGAAGATAGCCCAAGAAATAAAATATTATTTTCCAACATTTAACACTTTCTTCTTACATTACTTCCTCGTTATCTGAACGTCGATGGTTCGAATATTCGTCCTACCAAAATGCTCGCCCTTTCAGAGTGGGGGCGTTATAATGTTACGGTCAATCCCATTATTCGTTAGTGAAGGAATAACCCAAGAGTTGGCTGTGGGTGATGATGACTAGCTGCTTTCCCTCTAGTCTTACACTGCTAAATTCGGAACGGTTTGCGCAGATAGCCTTCGTATAGCTTTAAAATTTAAAAAACAAACAAACATTATTTCCTAATAAATTTGAATCACTGTTTTAAAGAGACAATTTTTATAGCGTCTCATAAAACTATTACGACATCATTTTCAAAACAAGTACAAAAGAAACCTGCGAGAAACGTTTAGATAAAACCAACAGATAAGATAACATAATCGATTCGTCTTATATTTTTAAATTATTTGATATTTATTTTACATTAATAATAATTTTTTAATTTCTTACTGGAACACGAAACATAAGCCTAAAAATAATTAATTGTCGCAAAGTTTTTACTAATTCAAAGTAATTTTTTCAATATTTTCCATTAAAAACAAAATAAAATTTTGTAAATCAAAATTTAAGAAACGTGGGGGAGTGTGTTTGTTTTCTTATAGCAAAGTCACGTTGGGCTATCTACTGATTTTAGCGTTGTAAAAACTTGGAAGAAAATATTCAGTTGACACGTTGTTAGGTTTATATTAGTCATCATGTAACTGAATAACAAGAACAGGTTCATACTAAGTAAGAACTCAGTCAAAACATAACTAAAAACCATAAATAGTTTTGTATGAATGAAGAGCTGAGTCAAAACATAACTGAAAACTATAAATAGCTTATGTTAAATAAGGACTGAGTCAAAACATAACTGAAAACTATAAATAGTTTATATTAAATAAGGACTAAATCAAAACATAAGTAAATAACATGTGTATGTGTCGCTTCCTTTGGATATAAACACATTCAACACTTCACATTTAACACATGTATCACTTTGGTAAGGCCCGGCATGGCCAAGCGCGTAAGGCGCGCGACTCCTAATTCGCGGGTTCGCGCCCGCGTCGCGCCAAACATGCTCGCCCTCCCAGCCGTGGGGGTGTTATAATGTAACGGACAATCCCACTTTTCGTTGGTAAAATAGTAGCCCAGGAGTTGGCGGTGGGTGCTGATGACTAGCTGCCTTCCCTCTAGTCTTACACTGCTAAATTAGGGACGGCTAGCACAGATAGCCCTCGAGTAGCTTTGTGCGAAATTCCCAAACAAACAAACACTTTGGTAAGTACGAATTAATACTATTAACTTGAAAGACGTTAACTTACATTTTATAAGTAAAACTGGAAAGTTATTTATTAACTTTAAAATATTTCCGTATTTCAAGTTCTTGATGAAATTCTTAATTATAATTGACTAAATTATTATGAGTATGTTACACTTAGTACTAAATGTTTTTTTTTTCTCCCTGAAACTGAAAGATATAAAACTACTAAAAACAGAATACATCCATTATCAAACCACACATCAAGAAGCATATGCCTGTTACATATCTTATTAAAGGTAGTAAAGGATGTTGGATTCCCATAAATATTTTAGGAACATTATTTTAAAGACAGTTGTGATGAAGATAGGCCTTTAAAAATTACTTCAAGTCCCACGCTTTCTAAAAGTTCAAATTTTATAATGATGAATATAGAGCGTTAAAAGTTAAAGTACTTGTGGGGTTTTTTAAGATCATTTGTTACCATGACAACTAAATTGAATAATTGATTTTCTAGTATACTGAACGCATTCTGGCACGTTCTTGAAATGAAGTCTCGTGAACTTATGGTACAATGTTTGAACTCTACAAAAGATCCAAAATACGCTTGCTGTGAATATGTAAATGGTTGAAACATAATTACATGGTGTATCTAGTCGAAAGTTATTAGTTTCAGGATGAATATCTCATAACACTCAGCTGTGAAAGGGAATCTGATGAGAGTGTTTGTCTTTCTGTTGTATTGCACTCTAAGTTACAAAGTCATCATGTGTCATTTACCATTTACCCATCTCGTCTTTACCATTAAGTACGTTATTATTTATTGTAGGAAAGGACCAGATGTGTAATATGTGCAATATGAACTAAAATCGTAAACTCACTGCACATAGCCTGTAAATAAAACTTTATAAGCGTTATACACACACTGTTGAATAATAAACAAACCTACTGCAAAGTAACAAAATAGTTGAGAAAGTCGGGAAAATAAAAAAAAAAGTATTCAAGAAACCAGAAATTTGACATGACTCCCTGACTGACTAATGTTGTTGGAAAGGTATCTCTCTCTCCTATCTTAATTTTTATACAAATCTAAATACACATAAGAGAATTAAGTGACTTGGGCTAAAAGCGTTTTTCTTAATATTATTTATAACCTTGATAATAATAATAGCCATTTTGCAAAACTAATAACGACTTAACAATACACTAGTCACCATATGCTATGATGACAAGCATGCTTTGTGAGTTGCCAAGTAACATCCCTTCCTCGTATATGTGCGAGTGCACGATTGCTTATATGCATGCGCTTAGTAACCAGTCTGCAACTGTATCAGCAAGATAAGAAAAAATGCGGACTAAGTAGATTCTCCAGATCTACGTTCAAACTATGAGTTAACCTTTTAAAGCAAAGTTTTCAGTCCTGTACAACGCTAAGGTTCTGTGTTGGATATCATAACAGTTTATACCTAAGACGTAAGTCTCCTACGTGAAGAAGAGCACTACCACTGATGAAGTTTGACATGGCTTTGCTTGAGTGCTTTTATAGCGCAACTTCAAAGTTGGTACGGCTATCGTTCTGCTCATTCCCACTTCGTATTTTATCTTGAACTTTGATTCAATTATAGAACTGAATAATTTTATCAGTAGCTATTTTCTCAATACTTAAGGAATTCTAAAATGTCAAAAAAAACACGGCAGTTCTGATACTATTATTTTGGTTTACTCCTCAGATAGCTATAATGTCTCTCATAAGCGAAGTATAAGAAAATTACTGTCTTACTTCAGACATCAAACACCTACTTATGATGTCACGCATTTTGTTAGGGTCATACAACTTGATTACATTCATGTATATATATATTTATATATACATACCTTTCATTCAGTTTGAATAATTAAATAATAGGTCATTCCTTAAATAATGTCCGATTTTATGTTTAGAAAAAGAGAAAGGATTTCAAACGCTTTTAATGTTATTTAATCAATAATGTATGTTCCATTATTATTAATTACTTCCTGCCAAAAATTCACCAGCTTTTGAATGCCGCTTCTGTAAAATTCTTGGGGTTTGTAGGAAAAGATGTAGAGAAGGTAGTATTGACATCTTAATGTGTTCCAAACTTTTTCCATCAAGATATTTCTGTAAACTTCGAAATAGACAATAATCAGATGGGGCACGGTCTAGAGAATATGAAGGATGTGGACGTATTTCCCCAGTCTAGCTCTTCAATCTTTGCAGATGTGATTCTTGCTGTATGGGGCTGTGTATTATCCTGGTGTAACACAACACCTTTACGATTGATCAAAGCAGGCCTCTTTTCTTTCAGTGCAACATTTAAGCGTTCTAACTGTTGACAATAGAAGTCTGATGTAATCTTTACGCTGAGTGGGAGTAACTCAAAGTGGATCACACCAACAATGTCCCATCAAACGCTTAACAAGATTTTCCTAGGGTATTGGTCCATTTTGGGCTGCGCTTTAGCCAGTTTATCTACACTCAACCATTGTCTGCGGTGCTTAACATTTTTTTTATAATATATCCATTTTTCATCTTCAGCCACTAACCTGTGCAAAAAAGGTGAGTTACATTCATGGGAGTGCAAAGCAGTGAAAATGTCCACTCTTGCTTTAAGGTTGGCTTCTGTCAACTCATGTGGAACCCATTTTTCAAGTTTTGATGCCTTTCCAAGCTGTTGCAAATGACCTTGAACTGTTGAATGGGTTGAATTAAGCTTCTGTGCTAGTTCTTTAACTGTTACACCACAATCTTCATCACGTGCAACCAGCAGCAGGTCATCATTAACCTCAACAGGACGACCTGAACATGGCGCACCACTTAAGCTGTAATCACCCGATCTGAACTTCTTAAACCACCTTCAACATTTTTCTTCATTGAGAGACTTTGCACCTTGAATGTTTCGTGTAGTTTCTGCTGTATTATTGCTTTTTTTAAACTCGTAAAGCATTGTATGCCTAATGTGCTTCTCAGACACATCCATCTTCATAAGGGTTAATTTGATTAATGATCTGAAAAAAGTAGAGTTAAGTTACTTTCTTTTATCTGTCTGAACATTTTTATACATGTACTACTACATATTTTAGTCATTAAAGCTTTTTACAAAGACATAAATGATGATACACTTTATGTATTAAATTTTGATATTACTTATGGGATGACCTGATAGTTACAAAAAGCACACGAAGTAGGAATGGGTGACAAGATGGCCCCACATACTTTGAGGCTACACCATGTCAAAATTTATCATGTGTTATAAAGTTTTCACACCCATTTATACCTTATTTCCTTACGTTTTGGTGCTCCCATTCCTACTCTCCATTTTTTTTATTTAAAGTTCTTTAAATTGTGAATATGTAAAAGAAGCTTATTACAGATAAAAAATGACACTACACATCATACTCGAAAGTATTAGTTTATCTGTACGAATTAACTTAATAAGCCATAGATCGATTAAACAGATACCATTACTGCATGACAAGAGTCTGCGCAAAATGGAGGGAAAATAACATTTATTACGCACTTAAAAAAATATTTATAGCATTCATGTTTCCTAAGTATAAAGACAAGCGTGTTTGGTTTGAAATTTTACTTTAAACAGATAAACTTAACCAATTAGTGAAATGCTATTAATATCATAAAAACATACGTGTTTTTCTCATAAAACAAAAATCCATTCTCACTAAACACGAAGGAAACAAAGTTTTGTATTTAGTTTACTATAATACATTTTACGAGTAAAACCTTGTTGATTGAAGATAAACACAAAGCTACACAATAGACTACCTGTGTTTTGCCCATCATTGGTATCAAAACCCTGTTTCTAACATTGTAAATTTACAAGCATACCGCTATGCCACTGGGAGGCAAGTAAAAAGTAAGTGTTGTGTTGTTAGATTTTACATGTATATTACGATACAAAGATGAATTTTTAAATGTTATTGTTGTTGTATTTTAACAATAAACTACACAATGGTCTATGTATGCTCCGTCTATCACCGGAATTGAGCCCTTGCCTTAGCGTTATATATTCTTAAATTTAGCTTTGACCCACCAGGGGATGCCTACAAATGAAAAGATGGATATGTGTGTGTATATTATTAAACGCAGAATAGTTTAACTTTGTAATTTTCAATATGGAATGTGAGACGTCACTTAACTCATTGTAATCGTAGCTTAAGGTTCCAAGTTTATTTTGTGTGTGTTTTTAGCCCTTGTACTCTTGTTTATAGATTTTAATATACACTGCTGGCCAAAATCTTAAGGCCAATGAACATAAAGAAAAAATATGCATTTGCTTTGTTAGACTCAACCACTTATTTGAGTAGAGCTTCAAAAGATGAAAATAGGAAAAGGGAAAATAAAAATAAGAAATTTCTTCAGCATTTAATAGGGAAAATGTGAACACCATGAAATTAACCTAAATACTAGCTGGTCAAAAGTTTAAGACCATACTGAAACGAAACGTTAATCGGTAAACACGTAACGAAATTTAGCCATTTGTGTTCAAGCCTTAGCGTTGTCAACATCTCCCACTCTCGTCTCCTGTGTTACATTGGGTAAAAATATGACAAAGGCTAAAAAGTTGACAGGGTTTGAACGTGGCAGAATTGTCGAGCTACAAAAGCAAGGTCTCTCTCAATGTGCCATCGCTGGTGAGAGTGGGCGCAGTTAAACTGCTGTTGCAAATTTCTTAAAAGACCCTGAGGGATACGGAACGAGAATTTCAAGTGGTCGACATTGAGCAGGAGAATTCGACGGGTTGTCCGGCAAGACACCAGCTGATCGTCGAACCAGATAAAAGCCCTTACGGACGCAGAATGCAGCTCAAGAACAATAAGACGTCATCTACGAGAGAAAGGCTTTAAAAACCGTAAACGTCTTCAAAGGCCACGCCTCCTTCCACATCACGAAAAAGCTCGGTTAAAGTTTGCTGAGAAGCACCAAACATGGGGCTGAGAAAAATGGACGAAGGTTTTGTTCATTGATGAGAAAACATTTAATTTGGATGGTTTAGATGGCTTCCAACGTTTCTGGCACGATAAGGATATTCCACCGGAGACATTTTCTACACGACACAGTGGAGGAGGCTCCATCATGATCTGGGGTGCTTTCATCTTCCATGGAACAATGGAGCTGCAGATTATACAAGGGCATCAAACAGCAGCTGGCTACAATGACATGTTGGAGAGAGCATCCTTATTGACTGAAGGCCCTCGCTTGTGTAGAAATGACTAGATTTTTCAGCAGGACAACGCTGCAATCCACAATGCCCGCAGGACAAAGGACTTTATCATGGCGAATAACGTAATTCTTTTGGACCATCCAGCGTGTTCGCCCGAACTGAACCCCATTGAAAATGTTTGGGGGTAGATGGCAAGGGTGGATGACGTCTATAGAAATGGACGTCAATTTCAAACAGTGCATGATCTTTATTTTTTATTTTACATTACGTTAAGTGTGTTTTATATGGTACAGTATGTGTATTAAAATACTATTCAAAGTATAGTCTTCAAAACATTCTAAATATGACTTCAATGTAATCTTTAATAAAAATGTATATTTTGTTTTGTTTGATGTTAAGTACAGAGCTACTCAATGGGCTATGTATACAAGTTTACGAAGCAAACATTTATACATGCAGCTAATATGTATAGAAGGAAATAATCATGGATGAACCATAGATTTAATCCTTTTATTTGCCAGCAGCTCTTACTGATATTTGAATTTTTTATATCTGTCTAGTAATTACCATAGACAACACCGCAAGCACATTTCCAGAACATTCATATTCTACATATGGTGGAACAATACCAAAAGTGTGATAAATAAATACTGATTTTTATATATTTGTAGGGTGATGAGTGTTTCAGATAAGCTATTAGTATTTATGGTGTGATGTATGTATATAAATCATCATTTATCTGTAACAGGTTGACCAGCCAAAGGAAGAAAAATGTTCTTTATCGGCATTGGCAGCTATGACTACTACTACTACATCTGAAACCTGGAGGCGAAATACTGCTAACAATTCTGCACTGAATACATGGCGACAGAGACAACGATTTCATTGTGCAGACGATAGAAAAAATGGCCGTACTTCCACGTTTTAGTGAAACCGACCATTTCCAATGTCTTTATTTCATTTAAAAAAATAAGTGTATAATTATTATATAGTCATGTTTTCAAATACATAAATGATACCATGCTAAGACTTACGAGGATAAAATGTTAACGAAATTGTTTAGCATTTTTAATGTTATGTTTTTAGTACTCTAGTTGATAATTTCGTCAAATTCAGAGTTTATGTTGATAGAAAAACAATATTTTTTAAAAACAGATTTAAACATATTAAAATTGCGATATCCGTAAAATAGCATCTTTGTTTGTGATAAAACATTAATCTATAATTATAAACGAAATGATGTGTAACATCAGCCCAGTGGAACTTTGCCATAAGAAAAACACACACGTGATGATAATACAGTATAATGGTTCGAAATATAATCGGATAATTGGTGCGTTTTGTAATAGTCAGTGATGACGTTAGTTAAAGAATATAATTTCTTACAGAAGACTATCTTCGCAAGTCGTTTTTCTACTTCTAACCGTGACAACTTCGTGCAAGTTTTTAGGAACTGCTAAACTCCCTCAAAAACAAAAACAAAATCATCTGTTGCTTCCAGGAGTCAGTCAGTTCAGGAACGTGATAAAACTGCTTAGATGGAAAACTTAAGAAATGTTATTGATTCTATGATCTGAAGTAACGCCAGTAAACACCTTTATTTGATCTTTCGTACTCTGAGATAATATATCAACAGATTTACTTGTGCGAACATATTATTTTGTCCCATTTAATCTGAACATCGAGATATATAAAGCTTTGGCTTCATCTAGTTTATAATATCGCTCCAAGCGTCATAGGAAAACAAATTTCTATTTTATAGAATGCATTTACTCGTTTCTTAACGGATGAAAAAGACGGAAATTTCTCGAACGAAATTCAAAGTCGAATATATTATCCTTCTTTGTCCTTTTTTGTTTTTTTAGGAAAATCAATTAACTTCATATTTTAAAAGATGAAGTGTAGTATTCAGTTCCAGTTGATATTCCAGAGACCCTTTGAGCGTTCAGAGTGATTTGACAACTGTAGAATAAATATGGTTTTTAAATATATATAAATTACATTTGTAAGCTCTTAGTGAAAGGTCTGAAAGCTTATAATGCTATAAACCGGTTTCGAATTTTGCAGTGGGCACATCACAAATAACCCTCAGTGTAGCTTTAAGCAATAAACCAACAAAATACAATTACAAATAAAATGTATTACTTTTAAATACTGCCTCACGTGTTTACACCTTAATGGTGTTATTAAGGGCTCAAAGGTTGCATGAATAATTCTGTAACACGTTTGTTTGTTTTTAATTTCGCGCAAAGCTACTCAAGGGCTATCTGCGCTAGCCGTCCCTAATTTAGCAGTATAAGACTAGTCTTACACCTAACTAGTCATCACCATCCACCGCCAACTCTTGGGCTACTCTTTTACTGACGAATAGTGGGATTGACCATCACATTATAACTCCCCACGACTGAAAGGGCGAGAATGTTTGGTGCGCCCGGGATTCAAACCCGCGACATTCGTTTTGCGTTTCGAACGCCTTAACCAATCTGGCCATGCCGTGCCGGTATTACACATGAAGCAATTATATTATGCATGTTAAAAACAAAACACAGTATTCGATGATTAAAATAACAACAAAATGCGATGCTCCTTGGACTGAAACAGTGATCAACCATGTTAACGCTTCGATTGTTTGTCCAGATGTATGTTATTATTTTGTTATTGTTTTATATACGTAAGTTACTTACTAGGTAAATTAACAGATACTTCAAAAGTTTAATTTTGAATAATGTAGAAACATCAGTTTAGAAGAGTAAAAATTAATAGTAAAAAGCAAAAAGAAATGTATGAAATATTTTTTTTCTTTTGTCTTTCCCGTAGCTAAAATGAGTGATGAGAGCTGTTTGAAACTGCGAATTCCAGTTAGCCATACTGCGGGTTTTATTCCATAATGTACGCTTTTATGTTTTCTGTTTTATAAAATTTCAAAAATAATTTTGCTCTATCGACACTTCAAGTTGCGAGAGGATTATAAAACTTAATTTATATATATATATATATATATGTATTTGTTTGAGCTTAAATACGAAGCTATCCGTACTGTGATCAAAGGTATCACAGCCAGGTTTTTAGCGTTATGAGCCTTCAGTCATAGCCTTCACTAGAAGCATTTTTTAAAAAGAACAGTTAGAAAAATGATGATTTACTAACACTGTGAAGAAAACTACCCCCTAAATCTTATATAAATTTCTTCCAGTTCTTTGACTTAGTAATTTTTGAGTTTTTAAGCACAGACAAAATCTACCGTAATTCATTTATCAAAATCCTATTATAGAATACACAACTGGTATTATAAGTAAATATACGTGATCAATTTATTAAACAGCCTCTCAAATACTTGATGGTAAAATCTTATTATCAGTATGAATATATTTTTACGAGTAACATTTGTTTTTTCTTTCTTATTTATTTAAATTAGATATGACAAAAAAAGGGACAAGAGAGAGTTACTGGTTGTATAAAATGTATTCATACATATGAATTACATGGCTTAGTGTTTATTCACTTTTAAAAAATTGAGATTACTTTGGTCAGAAAACAACAGAGAAAAAGAAATAATACAACATGCAAACACACTTAATTTTTGTTTGTTTGTGTTTTGAAGGAAAATCATATTTGCTGCACCAACAGCGGGGAACTGAACCCATGATTTTAGAGTTGTAATTCCGCAAACTTATCACTGTCCCACCAGGAAAAAGAATGCATACCTTGGTTTTCGATGTGACCAATTGTGCGAAATAGGAATGTTACAAGTATTTATCATAGGCTGTAGTTTATTTGTGTTAAAACTTTGGTAATTTTTAAAGAAATTAAAAATTGTTACACATTTCAAAATCTCTTCTATTATTATTTGTATTTTACTTAATTGTACCATCATTAAATGAATACCATTGAACAACCTGCATATTAGAATTAACTGGAGTAAAGTTATAATGAAAATTATAAACCTATCGCAATGTGGTCGTGTAATTTACACGACCTTGTAACCTTGGTGTTAAACATACTATGACTACGAAAGTACTAAATATATCTTTATAAAATGTGGGTTTGACATGGCCAAGTGGTTAAGGCACTCAACTCGTAATCCGAGGACCACGGTTTCGAATCCTCGTCTCGCCAAACATGCCCTCTTTTTCAGCTAACTATTCTTTGGTAAAAGAGTCACCCAATCGCTGGCGGTGCGTGATGATGACTAGTTACCTTCCCTCTAGTATTACACTGTTAAGTTATGGATGGCTAGCGCAGATAGACCTCAAGTAACTTTACGTAATTTTCCAAACAAATCATAAAATGTGGTAAGTTTTCAGCAAATATTAAAAGTATTTTGTTGACAAAAATATAATTTTTAATCAAGTAGTTTTACCAAACTTTTCTCTGTGCTTCGATTGAAATATGATTTTCTTGTTACCATAAAGTGAACTATTTGTATTTAACATGTTATAAGAAAACGTGCACAACTTTTTTGTATTACCAAACTATAATTCTTTAACAAACAAAGAGATTCTTTACCATGCAGTATTTTGTTGTTTTTATAACATTTGTGAAATTTTCTTTGTTTTAGAGCATAAAGTTACACAAAGGGCTGTTTGTGTTTTACCCACCGCAAGTATCAAAACCCGATTTTTACTTTATAACTCCACTTCCATACTGCTGAGCCATCGTAGTGGGTGACAGTTCTGGAGCTACAAAATCCTGTTTATTTATGGTTAAAACAACCAATACTATATACTATTGGTCTAAATGGAATAACAGTTTTATGAACTTCAGTAATTCGTATAATATGTGAGAATGATATTTCACGGATCTTGTTCTGTTGTAGAATGACATTCTACGAATCTGGTTCTGTTGTAAGCCTAACTGTTGATATTTTTTTCTTTCTTTAATGCACTTATTAAGTCAGCAACATATTTATATAGCTACATCGCTAAAATTCGGGATACGATTTCCTAGGATGGAAAGAACTCAGCTTATTGTGTAGTTTTACTTTAAAACAACCATCATTTAACTCGAAAAGAAAGTTTTTAATGAAGTAGTAAAACTAACGTTTGAGCTTACTTTAATAAATGAATCACAAATTAATGGCTAAACTAAGTACACGCGTCACAGGTTAAAGGAGTTTGTTACTAAACATGCAAGTTGGAAGTTTTAATTGAGAATTTTATTAGCTTTCTGACAGTGTATAATTCCATCAGAATTAGCTTCCTCTTTCATTAAATTGGTCATATGTGAAACATGAAAAGATTTGGTCAGAGAACTAACTGACAAATACAAAACTTAGATTTGCATTTGTTATCTTAAGTTATTTCTTGATAATTTGAACCAACAATTGAAGTGTACTGAATCCGTAGAAGTGAATTCAGAACTCTTATGTATAGACACTGAAATTAGAAAGTAACACGTTACCGGTTAATTATATGTTAATTTTAAAAGCTTTATTCCTAATATTTAAAAAAATTAGTTATCATTATAATCCACCTGACTTTTCAGTTATATATTAAGTATTATGAAAATAAACTAGAAGATCGAAACTATGCCAATGAAACATTGTTTGCACTTAAAACTGCAAACTGTGTTTCAAGAACATATAGCGAAAGAAACGACACTGACGATATTGTCTTTTATTGCATATCAGTCTGGTAACACTCGTTCTACCTTAACTAATCAGGCACACTTGTAGTTATGTATACTAAATTAATTAAATATACTTTAGAATTATATCGGCTGAGTCTGCCATAAAAGGCATTCTTTAAAACGTGGAATCACAGAATGATATTGAAAAAACTTATAAACTAGGACTAAGCTAAAAGAAACACATAAACTAGCAAAAAATGTGACAAGCATAAAAATTCAAATTTAAAACAGCGTGTACATGCCAATTCACCAAATCAAGAACTCAGATGGACTGTAGGACATGAAACTTCGTACTTTTACATACACTCAGCATGGTTCTGATTCCTTGTTTTAGCCTTCACTCATTCATATAGATTTGAAGAATACATAAAGAAAACCTTTTAACAAAGACACAAATACACACATACAAATAAAATCATTTAACAATTAAAACTACACACTCTTTAACTTCCTCAGCTACTCTGCACAGGCTCATAAAATAATAAAAAATAAAATTCTTTAAAACTGTCGGTTTTTTAAATTAAATTAAACAAAGTTAACAATATAAGTTATGGTTTGTTCACTTACTACAGTATCAAGTTACCACTGCTGGATCTTATATTTCTAGACTCGTCTGCTCCCTTTTCTTCTTCGGTATTTCTGAAAATCGTCTGTTTATTTATCAAACTCCACCGAGGTTAGTTCAATTACTGTAGAACTCTATTTGATAAAATAAGATATACTTATTATATTTTTATCTTCTACTGTTAGTTTCCCTCTAACATATTAATCATTAAGCCTATATAACCGTTAGGCCTTTCCCTTTACTTTGGCCGAGCTTCTCGTAACTTTACTTTATTGCTTGCTATTGTCTATCTGGTGCTTATTAACATAAATCATACAGTGCTACCAAATTAAAATAATTTTCCTTCCAGAATTGTGCAAATACACTTAAAAAGAATTATTATTACTAATTTATGCTAAACATTTAATGTACTTTTAAGAATCCTCAAAATATATATACAATATTTATATACAGTTACACATACAATAATGTAGAGTTATATGGAAAGAAAACTTCAATAAAGAAAACAGTATATAACTGACATAAAACCCTTTATCCTAATAATCTTATATAACACAAAACAAACCCTATTACATGAAAAAAGTACGACAATAGAACAAAAAAACTCTTAAGTAGTTATTAATTTATGTCATAACATTACAATATAAGAACATATGTGAAGCGCAAATTATTAAAATATGAACGAACAAAGGCTGGCCCATGATTATATTTTCTGGGGAGACTACTTAAATGAATCTGGGGTATGCTTTCTTGGAAAATGTTGTATACTAAACGAATATAAGGTTTATTAGATAAAAAAATGGCAAGACTCCCTAAACCCCCACCCCTCGCATCATCCTGTGATGAGTTTTTGTTCTAATAATATATGAATATATTCACTTAAGAAGTTCTTGAGTGTAGTAATATAAACGTACCGTCAGATATTTTTCAATATAAATTTTAATCTGATTTTTGCAAATTTAATGTACATTGAGGTAAAACACTCATGTATCAATGGAAGCCGAAAATTTGAATTTGTATAATAAATTGTGACATATATTCATTGCGTTCAATCTAGGTTAATTTTATATCTTCTACAGGTTATAGGCATAGTTTTCGTTAACGTACTATTGGTATGGTGCCTGGCATGGCCAAGCGCGTAAGGCGTGCGACTCGTAATCCGAGGGTCGCGGGTTCGCGCCCGCTAAACATGCTCGCCCTCCCAGCCGTGGGGGCGTATAATGTGACGGTCAATCCCACTATTCGTTGGTAAAAGAGTAGCCCAAGAGATGGCGGTGGGTGGTGATGACTAGCTGCCTTCCCTCTAGTCTTACACTGCTAAATTAGGGACGGCTAGCACAGATAGCCCTCGAGTAGCTTTGTGCGAAATTCCAAAACAAAACAAATAAACTATTGGTATGCCTCATTCCGCTGCTATCAATCACTTGAATGCGCAAGCATTACCGACAGAATAGACATCAAGAAAAAAATTAACTTGTAACACTAACAATGGCCTGACTGTAATATGTAAAGGAAACGTTGAAGAATCCAAAACTCTTTCAAGCTTGTTATAGGTGAGTTATAACAGGTAATGACAAAGTTGTTTATTTTTGTGACAAGCTTTCGACTGTCGTATCTTAGTTGTTGTTGTTTTTTTATGCTGTTAATGTCAGAATGTTTTATATGTAACAGTTAAGTAAAAACAGCCTCTCGGTAAAAGACTAATTCACCAGACATTAGGGGTATACTGTAATGTCAGCTGAATATTATTTGCTTCCTGGATCTTAGCAACCATTTTCTTTTTATCGTTATGTGCCAGTAGCTAGGCTTATATATTAATCACGTATATAAAGAAATCGAACTATTATAATACATTATGAAAATTAAAAACAAAACATGTTACTCGAATGTACCTTCATATACATTAACCTTAATGCGCACATGAATAAAAACTATCAAAACTATTAGTTAGTACATTTTTATGTTCACTGTTTGCTATGTAGGTCTATAGCATTTCTCAGTTTGATCTAGGTTTTTCAACTAAAACGTAACTTTAGAGTTATAATTCTATGTTACGTATAAGATAATATTCCTTTTTCTAATAAAGTTAATGACAATATACCAGAATTTAATAAATAACTCTGATGCTTGCGTTAAGATTGAAAGATATGATGAACATTATATAAACTTAGGCCTAAGCTTGTCCCAAAACAGTAGGTAGATGTTTTAATGTTTTAACTGATAATGATGCAATTACAATTACATGAATTCATGTTTAAAACTTATTAACGATTGTATATATATATATAGACATATAATTGTGTCCGAAACCAAATGTTAGGTAAGCCTACATATATATATACAAAATCTGTAGAGCAGATGGGGACGTCCAGTTATCCAAACACTTTTCACCCATATAGTTTTTAATGTCCACAGATTAAGTCATTAACAAGTTTATGAAATCACAATGTTAAAATCCGGGATATAATTCACGTAGACAGAATGTAAATAACCCATTCTATAACTTTACACCAACACAGCATCGTGGTATTCTAACGGAATTTAAATTTATAGTTGTGTAATATGTTAAATTGGAATAGCAATAATAAGTGGAGTTTTTTATTTATGTTTCAGTCAAAGCGGTCGTGTAACCAATTTTATAAGCTGCTATTCTCACATGTAAAATGAATGTTACCACACTCTGGTATATGTTCGTTATTCACTACCTATTGTCATTCCAATTATCTATACCATTTTTTCATTATTTTCTAGTTTGACATGGTGTCTACGCTTTTCATATTAGGTATTATATTTATCATTATACATAAGAATTAGGTTTATTACATTTTTAACACTTCATTCCATATTTAGTTTCTTCATTTTAAGAATAAGATAAGCACATAATAATATTTCAGTTTCTTGAGTAAAAACAAAACGTTATTTAAAATGACAATTATTTCGTTTGTTTGTTTGTTTTTTAATTTCGCGCAAAGCTACCCGAGGGCTATTGAAGAAAGGTTTGCGTCTGGTCGTTTGCTCTAGCGCATAGATGAAGAGTGCGTTTGGGTTCATAGTAAGACCCTTGACGTTTTGTGATAAATGACTGTATTGTAGTGTGATCTGAACATTTAATCCGATTACATACATAGACGAAACACATCATGACTGAAATAAAATAAATATATGCTCGGGTAGATACGAGTTTTAAAATAATGTTTAGACTAAATCAATGGTTCCCAATCTGTAGTTCGCCAAATGTTTCAGGGGATTCCCGGGAACAAAAGATCCTGTGATTGAAGTTCCAAAAGTGTTGGGGCATATCAATCACATTAAGTAGATGATGACATCAAAATAACTTTAATGTTGTATTTTTAATTAATAGACTGGTAGTGTTGTTTGTAAAATTTGTATTAAGAACAAGTTTAGGTTTAATCAAAGCGGTATGAGTTGCGAAATTGAAATCTTGGAAGAGTATTGCTGCTTTTGTAATATAATAAGATTACTAAAGTAATAATAAATAATGTGTTTATTTTTAGGATGACGTTCCCCGAAATTTGGAATTTTCATGAATGACGTTCGCGGAATATTAAAGTCTGGGAATTACTGGGCTATGTTATAGAATTGTTTTGAATTTCGCGCAAAACGACACGAGAGCTATTTGCGCAAGCCGTCCCTCCAGAGTCATCAGAGGCAGTTAGTCATCATCACCCACCGCCAACTCTTGGGCTACTCTTTTACTGACGAATAGTGGGATTGACTATAACACTATAACGCCCCCACAGTTGAAAGGGCGAGAATGTTTAATGCGACGGGGATTTGAACTCTCCACCCTCAGATTGTGAGTCGAGCGGTCTAACCACCTAGCCATGCCAGGCATGATTGGATAATTACTGAATATTAGAAAAAATTAATAATTTATGGAAAATATTTGTAACTCAGTACCAAAGTTTTTTAACATAGTTATAAGTGTTTTAACGTGTTTAATAATATATCACTATTTGTATTTTATGATTCTAAGATAGATTTTTGATTTTTTAAACGTAGTGTGTATGTATTTAATTATATTAAATTCCTAAATACCTTCGTTATCCATGTATTAACCCATCGGTTAAACAAAGCTCTACTTTGGTCAGGTTGCGGTACTAAAAGCAAAGCGGAACTAACCTTGAAATGGATCACTTAAAGAATCGTGCTTAGTAAAAATCCTAGGTGACAATGAAGGAAGCAAAGAACATTTAAGCGCAAGTCCTTTTTAGCCTATAGTTTCTATGTATCTAAATCTTAAAATAAAATGTTTCTTTGTTGATGAAACACACACTGTAATCTATAGTAACTTATGCTTGTATATACTTGTATAATATAAAAAAATATGGTGGCTTAAGAAGTCTTAATATAATACGATAAGAAAACCTATAACCCGTAAACAGCTTACTGATGAAGGAGGATAGATCCTTGGGTATTAACACAGCAGATTAAATGTACTAAATATGAGTATAATAATATACTCCTTTGATATTAAGACTTGACCTCTATAATAAAAGTATAAAATAGAACAAATTTACGTTTCAGATATCGAACTTATGCATAAGTGTATTGAAGAAAGAAATGCGGTGCCTAATTGGACTAATGTTTTCTTGAAATATTTTCACAACGAAAAGTAAATTGAATTACATTAAATTAATTTGCAAATTATTTGTTTCTAGATATATTTTTAAATCAATTCATTATTTAGTATACGAACAGTATGTTATTAGAGCGAAATTTTAGGAACTTTAGTAAATGCTGTTTTTCTGATCCGTTTTGCTTTTCCATTCTTGTAGAAACCTTAAAACGCTTTTTTGATCCTGAGGAAACTCGTGATTCTGTTTTGATAATTTACGTTGGTGGCGCTGGTTTACTTGTAAACATCATCGGTTTGTTTCTGTTTCACACTAAGTAACAAAATTGAACGTTTTTATTTGAACCACTTCTCTCGGTTAATATATATGTACATACTTCTTGATTTGTGAGGTATTCATAGTACCTTAGTTGAACATTAAATCCAAAGGCTCTGGTTGTTGTGAAACTCAAAACTACACAATGGGCTAATCACAGATATCACAGCCTGTTTTACTTAACGTTATAGAATCCCCTGAAGACTTACAACAAAGTGGCTTTCTGCTACAACAAATAAATCTAGCGCTATAAGTTTTCAGAGTTACTGCTGTTGCCCTAGAGGGAGGGGACAATCAAAAGGATAAAAACAATTCAGTTGAAAGTAATCAATTAAGGAATTAAGTATGTGTGAGTTTTTCTTAGCCCTTGTTTCATTATAAGAATGGTTAATAATATAAAAAATAGTTGTTTTACTTATAAGATTATTATTATTATTTTTACAGTAGGAAATACGAATAACACAATAGACAGTAAAAATCTCACTCTTCGGTCAGACAAGAGTAGTCCTAGGGGTGGATCTGAGTACTTGTGGCTAAGCTGCTTTTTTGTTGTATCTGGCCCGGCGTGGCCAAGCGTGTTAGGCGTTCGACTCGTAATCCGAGGGGCGCGGGTTCGAATCCCGGTCGCGCCAAACATGCTCGCCCTTTTAGCCGTGGGGGCGTTATAATATTACGGTCAATCCAACTATTCGTTGGTAAAAGAGAAGCCCAATAGTTGGCGGTTGGTGATGATGACTAGCTGCCTTCCCTCTAGTTTTACACTGCTAAATTAGGGACGTCTAACGCAGATAGCCCTCGAGTAGCTTTGCGCGAAATCAAAAAACAAACAAACAAACTGTAGTATCCAAGTAGAAATATTAGTGTTGGCTGATGTGTAGCTTTTGTCCTGAATTTTGAACACTTCTACTAATCTTACTTTGTTACAATTATCTTGCATTTCTGGAGCGTGGTCATACTCACGTGCATAACGCTGAGATGTCTAGCAAAGAAATACTTGATGAACCCAATCTAGTCGGAAATAGGGATATTTTAAATAGAGATGGAACTTCGCAATCGTCTTCTTTGGGCGAAGCTCAAAAATGCAGGAAGAAAATTGGTGTATTGGTTTTGGTTTGATCTAACTAAAGACAGTAAACGTTTCAAATGTCAACAACTCAAATTTTTTTAATGGCAAAATACTGTATTTTATTTTCAGTAAACGTATGACTTTGAAGTAACAAAAATCGTGCGGGCGTACTCACGAAACAAGAATTGAAATCATAATGTTAATCCATACGAAATATACAGTCATGTGAAAAAGTTAGGTAACCCTATGAAACCCTGTGTAATTTTGTAACATTTTTGGATATATAGATATTTAATCTCAATTTCAACAATATTGAGAGATTATAGGAATATAACTAAACAACTAAAACTGAAGAAAATACTTTTCAAGATCTTCTGTAAATGTAATTCTACAAAAATGCATATTCTAACTGAGGAAAAAGTTAGGACACCCCCACATTTATTCCCACTTAAAATGGCTCAACTCACACACAGGTGTATCACACCAGGTGCACATGATTAGAAGATCGTTACTCAGCATTTTGAGTGAGGCTTGCCCTGTTTAAACCTCAGACATTTAGTTTGATGTGCTCCTGATTGTTGAAGTGAGAGTGAGCACCATGGTGAGAGCAAAAGAGCTGTCTGAGGCCTTCAGAAAGAAAATTGTAGCAGCTTATGAGTCTGGTAAGGGATTTAAAAAGATCCCAATGGATTTTAAAATCAGCCATTCCACTGTCCGGAAAATAGTCAACAAGTGGAGGGCTTTCAAAACAACTGTCAACATGCCCAGGCCTGGTCGTCCAAGCAAGTTCACCCCGAGAGCAGACCGCAAGATGCTAAAAGAGGTTTCCAAACACTCTAATATGTCATCACGGGACCTACAGCAGGCTATGGTTACTGTTCATGTGAAAGTGCATGCCTCTAAAATCAGAAAGAGACTACATAAGTTTGACATGCATGGGAGGTGTGCAAGGAGGAAACCTTTGCTCTCTAAGAGAAACATCAAGGCCAGACTGAAGTTTGCCAGAGAGAATGTAGATAAAGACCAGGACTTCTGGAATAATCTTCTTTGGACAGGTGAGTCCTAATTTAAATTATTTGGACATCAGAACAGAGGACATGTTTGGCGTAAACCAAATAGAGCATTCGAGGAAAAAAACCTCATACCAACTGTGAAGCATGGAGGTGGAAGTGTCATGGTTTGGGACTGCTTTGCTACAGCAGGACCTGGACAGCTCACAATCATAGAATCCACCATGCGTTCTATTGTGTATCAGAGGGTGCTTGAGGAACATGTGAGTCCATCTGTAAGAAAATAAAAGCTGAAACGGAACTGGACGCTGCAACACGACAATGATCCAAAACATACCAATAAATCCACCAAGGACTGGCTAAAAACTAAGAAAAATTTAGAGTCCTAGAATGGCCGAATCAAAGCCCAGATCTTAATCCCATTGAGATGCTGTGGGGTAACTTGAAATGTGCTGTACATGCAAGAAACCCCTCAAACATCTCACAGCTGAAAGAATTCTGCATTGAGGAGTGGGGCAAACTTTCTTCAGACTGATGTCAGAGACTGGAAGATGGCTACAAGAAGCGTCTCACTGCAGTTATTTCAGCCAAAGGGGGTAACACAAGCTATTAGGGGTAGGGTGTCCTTACTTTTTCCTCAGTTAGAATATGCATTGTTGTAGAATTACATTTACAGAAGATCTTGAAAAGTATTTTCTTCAATTTTAATTGTTTAATTATATTCTTATAATCTATCAGTATTGTTAAAATTGAGATTAAATATCTATATATCCAAAAATGTTGCAAAATTACACAGGCTTTCATTGGGTGTCTCTTTTTCACATGACTGTATGTATGCAAACATTTAGATAAGGGTAACTTAATCAACTATAATTATTAGCATCGTTTGTAAAGGCTTCGCTGGTTTAAAACATGAAGCCTCAGAGGTATGAAGTGAATGTAGTATATGTAATTCTTCGTACGTTAAACCATGTTATTTATACATCAAGAAACATCCACTATGGATTATATGGGTTGAACGAACTTATTACAATGTTAAATACTCAACGTATATATGTATTTTCTTATAACAAAGCCACATCGAGCTTATGCTGAGTCCACCGAGGGGAATCGAGCCTCTAATTTTAGGGTTGTAAATCCGTTGACTTACTGCTGTACCAGCTGGGGACTTATCTGTTTGCACTGATCTACCGTGTTTTAATTAATTATTTATATTTTGCTGGAGTTTGTGTCTGCTCTTGATTTTAAATTAAGTATTTCGTCGTATTTAAAACTTGCATATGAAAAAGTGTTAATGCTTATTAGATATTCAAGACTATTACGAAATAACAAACCTTGTAGAAACGATTTCTCATTTACTTTTTCCATATCACCTCAATCTCTCCTGGATGTTCTGCAGTGTAGTCCTAAGAAGTACGTGTTTAGGTTTAGTGGCTGAAGATTAGTGTACAAAGCGCTTGTTAAGGTTTAGTAATCAAAGTTTAGTGCACAAAGTATGTGTTTAGGTTTATTGACTGAGTTGAGTTCACAAGGCACGTGTTTAGGTTTAGTCAACGAAACCCCTTCCATTATGTGTCATAAAACTGTTTAAAGTAGAATGAATCTCAACAAAGACATATTTCTTTATAAATTTTATCTCCAACATTCGCTCTTATTCCGCGAACATCACCGACAAACTCTCCATGGTAAAACTCTCCATGGTAAAAAACAAAACAAAAAACTTTTCACTTCTCTTGGCTGGGAGTTTTATCTCCATTGACAGTTTTCATTTATACAATCTCAAATTTTCTTTGAGAAGACAGTTTTGCGTCCATGGAGATGATGAATTACTTTCAGTTTCTACAGTTGTTTAGAATTTTCAGTTTGTAATTTCAGTCTTCCCATTGAGATGTAGAAATTTTATTAATTTATTTCGTTATTTGTATATTACGATTTTAGGATAAGCAGAAGGAAGATATAGATAAGGTTTTTAGGTTACTTTTCTGGTGAATGACAGAGGAAGAACAAACACATTTTCTCTCTCTCTTCGTTTCAACATTCGTTTTACTCGAGAAGGTCGCTCGTGGTTTTTACCTATCTTTGTGAGCGTTTTCTAAGTTTGGGTATAAGATTTGTTTTTAACATAGTTAAGAAATTCCGAAAAACAACAACACATAAATATACATGTTAATACTTCCTTTTCTTACAACAGTAATCAAACTTCTCAGGTTGTCTTAGTAGCCTTCTTCACACCGCTAGAAACCGGGTTTCAATACCCGTGTGGGCAGAGCACAGATAGTCCATTGTGTAGCTTTGTGCTCAATTCTAAACAATCGATCAATTGTTTTGATAACAGCACATGTACAAAGATATCAGTGGCTCTTGAAAGTAGCTCGTAGCTTGTCCAGAAAGGTAACACAAGCCTATTAATTTAATAAACATAAAAGTTGTTCAGGATTTAATGACGGATTTTCTCTCTTCAGCTTCACAGATTTAGAAGATAATTTCTTTTTCGAGCACATGCCCCAAAGTGACACAGCGGTGTATTAGCGGACTCGCACCCCTAGAAACCGGGTTTCGATTCCTGTGGTGGGAGAGCACAGCAAGCACATTGCGCTTAATTCTAAACAAACTAACAAATTCGATCACGTAATATTTTTTTGCAAATCAGGAGGGAAAACTCTTAATTCATCTCAAATTGTTATTTTGGTTATCTCAAATAACAATTTTTTATTATTATGTCTATTCATATAAAAATATACTGAAAAAAAAAGAAAAGGATATTGATGTGAAACGAATATGTACCGTCATTCGTCTTAATTTTTTTGTGTTAAACCTGTGTCTTTTATTCTTAAAATTACTTGTTGAGATCTTTCTTTTACGTACTGCAATATAACGTTTTATGAAAAATCTGTACGTGATGGAGAAAAATGTATATTGTTTTCGGATTCAGCGTGGAAGAGTTACGATAGAACATGTAAAAGATTCCAGGCAATAAGAAAACTCATCGTACATCTGTGTTATCATTACGTGTGTCTTACCAAAACTTTAATCATAACGTTAAGCAGAAATTGTGTTGTAATAAAATCTCGGATTAGTTGTATCACAATTCAATACGAAGAACAGTGAAATTAGTCAGAACTAATGGCTATTGAAGAACGTTGTGTGGTAACCAAATCAGCATCATATCTTCATGTGTTCAGTGAGCAGCAGCCAGATGAACATGAAAAGAGCCTTTCTTTATGTCCTAGCTGATACATTAGGACCTTGGATTGTCATCATTAGTGCTTTGATCATTTGACTGCCATCTTAGGAATATCAATTTTTTTTTTCTTGAGGTAAGTTCTAATCTTTAATTATGGTATAGGTCACAGGTAAAAATATCCTATTCTAGGTTCGTTGCCTGAATTTATATTTTAGGCCCGACATGGCCAGGCGGTTAAGGCACTCGACTCATAATCTAAGGGCCGGGGGTTCAAATACTCATCACACCAAACATGCTTGCCCTTTCAGCCGTTGGAGCGTTATTATGTTTCGGTCAATCCCACTATTCGTTGGTAAAAGAGTAGCCCAAGAGTTGGCGGTGGATGGCAATGACTAGCCGCCTACCCTCTAGTCTTACACTGCTAAATTAGGGACGGCTAGCGCAGATAGCTCTCGTGTAGCTGTGCGCGAAATTCAAACCAAATTTATATTTTCTTAGATAAAACGATTTTTCACCAGTAAGAATCGATGTAGAAGTTAAGGTTTTGTTCTAACGGTTACTAATATGTATTTTATGTTTTCCCAAAAGGGTATTTATATATACATTAGCGTCCATTTTTTGATATTTATTTCTGAAATAGTGTACCGTCAGTTTCTGTTGTAGCATTAAACCTGCTTTGATATCCAAACCCTTTTGGAAGTATTATTTTAAGGAAAGAATGTTAGCGTGTCTGTTCGTCAATGATCGAATTTGTAAGTTAGTCAATAAGCATGCTTGTTATCGATCAGCTAGTAAAGAATTTTTGCAAATTTAATATAAAATTTCCTGTGAATGGAAACAGATGGCATTTATCTGTTAGTTAAATGTACATTAGCTTTGGAATTTATGCAAAACGTTGTTTCTGAGGTTAGGTCTGTCAGTAAATGAAGCCTGTGTAGAACGTGATTGGAGAAATAAAGTAGTTCATTACGTGGTGTGGATTTCCTATTGTTTTTGCTGAATAATCTTAAAGAAAGAACTCGCCCGATGATAAAACATTATAACATTATATCTATGCACCAATTAACGTGGGGCACACGAGTTTTGTTATTAGGACTTAAACAATATCCAAGTCTTGCAGAAACACAAAAGCTATAAATAAATGAATGCTGTTTATATTGATACTGAAATCATTGCTGTTAGAAATTTGCGCATAGACGCCCAAAGAAATGGACAAAAAGGGGCATTTTCTTCCCCATGCATTACACAAAAAAGGTGCACGTATTATGATGTAAACGTAACATAGTAGTTAAACTAAATATTTTTGTAGTTAAGCACAAAGCTAGAGAAAGGGATATCTGAGCTCTGCCCATCACGGGTATCGAAACCCGGTTTCTGGCGTTGTGAATCCGCAGACATATACCGCTGTGTTACTAGGTGGCTAAATATTTTTATCAACTTTTATTAAAGCTGTAAATTTATGTTTATATTTAAGCACACATAACACGTATTCCTTTTAATCTGTTGACTTCCACTGTAAAAGATGATCCCTTACATACATGTGTTGCCACCCTCCCTTCACCCAAAAATATTTCTATGGGAGCTCATACATTTGCTAGATACTTTACACAGAAAAGGTGGGCCTAGCATGGCTAGGTGGTTAGGGCGCTCGACTCGTAATCTACGGGTCACGGGTTCAAATCCCAGTTATACCAAACATGCCCGTTATTTCAGCTGTGGGTGCGTTATATAGTAACGGCCAATCCCTGGGTAAGTAAGTAACCCAAGAGTTGGCAGTGGATGTTGATGACTAGCCGCCTTCCCTCTAGTTTTATACTGCTAAATTAGGGACGGCAAGCGCAGTTAGTTCTCATGTAGGTTTGCGCGAAATTCAAAAACAAACAAACAGAAAATGTGTGACTTCATCCCCTTCTTTGGCTAGTTTTGTACATTTATAACAGGTAAAAGCATAAAAATTCCTCAATATGATACAGTATGTGGACATCGACAACATTGAATGGAATAAGTCGACATTTCGAGGGTTAAAATTTACTGCACATTTTTCAAATACACAGTACTAGTAAGTTAGTGTAAGTCGTATGTGGCTGCTGTTAAATTAATACTTTGCTTATCAAAAATGCATTAAGGTAAATCATTCAGTATTCATTTTCTGGGCAGTTTATATTAGACATATAAACATATTTGTGCATAATTTCATATTATTAAATTTTGAAAAGCTTTAATTTTTTGTATATTATACTTTTATGTTTTATACGTATAAAGGTTTGACTTCTTTTGTATCCTATAACTTATACGAATTGAAATAAAGATTATATTTTACTTCAAGAATTTGTTAAAATATAGTTTGAAAATTACTGTGCCTTTCCTATCTTATTACTATTTCTGTAGTATCTGTTGAACATCATAAATGTTTCAAATAGTTAGTGATAGCATAATTTACTTGGCACTTTCTGTATTTCAGTATTGCCGTGATGTGTCTCGTTACGATGTCAACTTTCCCTTTGTCTGAGTAAAGCCTACTTTTATTTGTTTATATCACTTTTTAGCGCAACGCTACTGCAATTTTTTAAAATATTGAAAATTAAATATACATCTGTTTAGAATCCATCTTCATTATCTGAATTTATGAATATTTTGTGTTGGAAAGGTCTGTTACATGCCCATCTGAGGATCGCTGGTTCGGATCCCTCTCACACCAAACATGCTCGCGCTTTCAGCCGTGGGGCATTATAATGTTACAGTCAATTCTATAATTTGTTGGTAAAGAGTTTACGGTGGGTGGAGAAGACTAGCTAGCTGCCTTTCTTCTAGTCTTACACTACTAAATTAGGGGCCCCACGCTGGTACAGCGGTATGTCTAAGGATTTATAACGCTAATATCAGGGGTTCGATTCCTTTCGGTGGACTCAGGAGATAGCTCAATTTGGCTTTGCTTATAAGAAAAAAACCAAAAAACACTAAATTAAGGACAACTAGCGCAGATAGCCCTCGTGTAGCTTTGCGCGAAATTCAAAAACAAACAAAATTTATCTTTGAATATCAGTCGTCACTGTTTTACTTTTAATAATTGTTTTCTAAAAATAATTAAGGAATGTTTTCAGAAAATTTATCTTCAAAGCTAAAAATTCTTCTTATGAACATATTTAATTTTGTCATTGGTTGTTTTTTTTTCAGTAGAGATTTTAATGTTGTGTTTAAGAAAAGCCAATATTAAAATGTTTAATATGCTGGGAAGGAAGAACAGTTTGATGTATATTTTATATCGTCTTAGATAAACATGGGTATTCTCTACTTATTCCTTTAGTGTATAATTGTGTAGCGTGGGTGTGTTTTCTTATAGCAAAGTCACGTTGGGCTGTCTTCTGAGTCCACTGAGGGGAATCGAACCCTTGATTTTAGTGTTGTAAATCTGAGGAAGTAACTAAGGTTCATATACATTTTATATACATGTTTTTTCCAATAATTATTTTCACTATTTTAGATCCAAGTTATATTAATAATTTTAACGCACAACTTGCAATTTTTAGCTGCGGCTAAACGGCTCATAGAATGGTTCTGAGTTTGTTTAGTGTTTTTTTGTTTTCAGATATAAACGTTAAGCTCATAACTCCGTCATTTCTTGACCGATTTGAAATCTAATTACAGTTTCAAACTCAGCGGGTCAAACCCTTTCGATTGATGTTGTTGGCTACGCACTAGGTCTTGTAGATTAATTCACTCTGGTCCTGCCTAAAATAATAAAAATTCAATTTGAGGGTAGGCTGTTAGAGACATTAATAAATAATAAAATTGAATTGTATATACGCGCACCCTACGCTTGGTATTACTGGCGAACAAAAATATATCTAATAAAAAGGGGAAAAAATGGTTTCATAGATTAATTTACTCTAATCATGCCTAAAAGAAATTCAAGTACTGTGATTATTAAAGATTCCCTCATATTTATGTTTCCAGTGGTTGATTCTGCCAGGATTTTGTTACAGTCGGTTCCAACGCACATTAAAGTAAAAAAAACAAAAACCTGGAAAATAATTTGCTGCCAAAGGCGAGTTGTTGTTTGCTCTTCTTATATTCCATACACTGGTTAGAAATTCCATCTTAAAGGTAACTTAATAAAGATAAATATTAATAATAATTAAAATAAAACATGTCTCTTAATGAACCATACCTCTTTGTACTTCAAATGATTTAGTTTTCACCATTTTACATTATTAAGTATTCAATGAAGTTTCACGTAAGGTTGCTTGAACGTTTATTTAGTGTTTTACGGCACAAAGCAGCTAGGCTATCTGCTCCCTTAAACGTTTATAAAGAAAGGTCTAGTGGGTCTAAAAATCACACAAACTGTAGATTTTTTTCTATAGTCATTTTAATTACATGTTATTCATTTCAAATTTAAAATCGAAAGCATGAAAAATAACATTTCAGATCTGTATTTTATTCTCTACAATTCACACCTATTGTTCTTCGATACTAAAATTTCTTACTTTGACTAGACCATAAATGGCAATAGATTGAATGAAATGGGTCTATCTATCTATCTGTATATATATATATATATATATATTGCCGTACTTTTAAATGTTATGGTTTATATGCCAAAAACCGGCAAAGCATTATAACCCAATACGCCTAAGATATTTCGTTAAACCATGTAAACTAAAGGTATGCCCATTTCGGATTCAAAATCAGAGGCATATAAAATTTGGATTTTTATTTTATTTCTAACGAGTCATTTCACAAGATGCCTTTCATCCAATACCAAACTTATTAGTTAGGCTTGATTATGAAAAAATAATCTTCCTTAATCCTTTCATTACTTATATGAAAGGATGAGATGAATATAAGCTCTATGAAAACCCTAAGAGATTGAGAAATTGGATGGCCTTATGATTCAGAACCATCATTTGGATTTCCATGCTAGATGTTTATAGAAGATGCTATTAAACAGTGTTATAGAGGTGATTGAAGATTTTGTTGGGGCTAGTATTAGGTAATAAAGATTTGCGATATGGACAAAACATTCTCTTTTTAGTATCAGAAAGTATCACTCTTTTTTGACATTAAAGATAAAAAAACCAATGGCAACTTTAAGCCAAATTAAAACAGTGTTGACTACATCCTGGACAACTTTGCTGGTAGTAAGTAAAGTCATACAGATGGTCACAAGAGAAGTATTATCAGCATAGTATTATAAATGATCAGGGTAAATCAATTTCGTAAATCAGCAAAATAAAGCATATACAGAAGGGGTGATGGGATACAACCTAAAAGAATTCCATCAGAAAGATTGATGATGGGATACAACCTAAAAGAATTCCATCAGAAAGATTGATGATGGGATACAAACTAAAAGAATTCTATCAGAAAGATTGATGATGGACTAGAACCTTAAGAAACTCCATTAGAAAGATTGGTGATGGGATAGGACCTTAAGAAACTGTATTAGAAAGATTAGTGATGGGATAGGACCTTCAGAAACTCCATTAGAAAGATTGATGATGGGATAGAACCTCAAGAAACGCCACCAGAAAATTGGTGATGGGATAGGACCTTGAGTAACTATATCAGAAAGACTGGAAGGTCATAAAAGAGTCTTCTCAAGAAAAATGGCTGCTTCTTTTTTTTTCATATAGAAATGAGTTCGTAATTTGAATGTCAGTACATGATAATGTCAAGTTTCTCTGTTGTAGATTAAACCATGGTTTCAGATAGAATCACAAACTCTTTCAAAACTAATCATATAAGTGACTGAATATTGAGTTTTGTTACTTGAGAAATTGGTTCACTTTCGATATCTGTGGACAACAACTAACCTCGACACATGGCAAGAGGTGACGAGCAGCAATAAATCTATAGAATTATGGAATTGAAATACTTTCCAAGATTTTACTGAAGAAACTGACGAGACTGAAAGGATGATAAGAACCAACAAATTGGAGGCTTATGAAACAATGAACTTCTTTCAGGAATCCGAGTGAAACCTAAAACGAAGAAGATCTGTGTAAAATATTACAAGTAAAGACTGAATCTTTCCATGACACATTTGAGCTACTAATATGCAATTCCATCTGGGCCAGAGGCAGTGTTGCAGCTATACGTCACTACAAGCTGGACATTTTGTACTGCGATAGGTGTATTAACTAACTATCTGCACTGGAAGTATATTCAGGAAGTTAATGGTAAGTCTGTTCAAGAATACATATAGCATCTCTGAAATCCATAGATGTAAAATTATTTTTACGGAACGAGGCAAAATATTAAGCTTTTCGAGTGTTGACGTATCAAAGCACCATTATGGAGAATCAGATATGTAGAAGAGCGGGCGGTTTTGCTTCGTCGGAAATGCAAACCTGTTTCAGTATTGACACAGATATGAGGAAAGTCAGACTTGGTTACTAACCTGATGTCATCACCACCTTTTCGTTGCTAGTATATAGTTGTAAGTTGTCGGTTGGAGATCTTTACGACTTAATGAAATTGATGAGACAGGAATGCAATAATAGCCTTAAAAATTTTTGCAAAGAAAGTCTTAATAGATCCCCCACTCGGTAATGTAATGCTGGTCTGTGTGGTTTATGTTTATAACTTGGAACATACTGGAACTGGAAAAGATGTGGGCATTTTAAGGAACGGTTACTAGTGAACCTTTGTATCGATATCTCATATGTCGCTTTCAACACAAATCGTAAAAGAATGCCAATGAACATTTTGATAGCTTAAAAACAAACAAACTACGATTTTTGTTGGAATAATCGTGGGTCTCCCTGGTCATTAGTGGTCAATACCTACCCAATCACACATACTGATGAAGAGAAGATGAAGAGAAGCTAGATTTGCTGAAGCTGGTATAACTTTTGATGATGAGTTTTATTCTAGAGAATTAAGAATAGGAAGAGGCAACAAAGGCTCAGTAACATTACAGAAAAGACATTGAAACTGTTTGAATTCTAAGGAAGTTCTGGTTTTAATTCTGACGGCGGTTTTGATAATATAACCGCTATCCAAGTAGTGAAAGAAAGCATGAGGTATGGGAACACCAGAACAAACATAAATTGTAGCAGATGTTGAGATTCTAGAAGAAAAATATATAATGAGAATAAGGTGTTCAAGGATGATTACATATTGCCTCCCTGCACTTGCCAATAAATAAAGAGTGGTCATAACGATGGACATGGTGGACGATAATTGTGCCTTTAATGTCAGTTTGAGGAAAGTCTTGTTAAGGACAATGGAATCACAGGATCCTTCATCCAGTAATTTTCCAAAAAAAAATATTGGTTTGCAAGGAAGGAACAGATATTAACAAATAAAAAATTTTGAAAGGTGGTCTCAATCTATCATTGCTCTTTGGGAACCGAAACAGACGGAAATGAAAGTGTGTGAAACCAGAGTATGTGGCTTATATATTGAACTTAATGACATAATTAGCTGCATAGATGATGTTAAACCAGGACAAAGAGTCTTTGAAATGGGTGAAAGTTTTGTAAAATAATAATAATAAAATGAAGAATGTTTTATGTAGTTGAGAGATGAGAATTGGAGTTCCAGTGAAGTGTCAATGGTACCAACAGGAAAAGAAGACGGTAAAGAACACAACTGGTATTCATAAGAGCGGCTGGACTGGCTTTATGACGCATAGAAGATGGTGTAAAAGAGTGTTATAATAGAAGGGGGAATGTAGAGATATGTCATTACATCATATGAAGATGTGACAGCTTCTATATGTTCATTTAGTCCCAATGTAGCAGTCCATAACGTGACAGCACCATGTCTACAGTACTTGTCGATTTAATTAGTATTGAAATAGGGATTTGTAGCTTGAGAAAATAATGTAGATACTTTTCCATCTTAGTTCCTTTACTTCTTTCACGGTAATTGGGATGCTTTACTTTCAATCTGAGGGCCAGGGGTTCGAATCACCATTGCACCAAACGTGCTTGTCATTTCAGTCGTGGGGGCGTTATAATGTATGGTCAATCCCACTGTTAGTTGGTAAAAGAGTAGTTCAAGAGTTGGCAGTGGGTGCCTTCCCTCTAATCTTACACTGCTAAATTAGGGACGGTATGCAGATAGCCCTCGTGTAGCTTTGCGTGAAATACAAAAGAAAACGAAAAAAAACACAAAATTAAACACTTCTTTCATAGTCCTTAGTTTTAGGCTTAAAAATACAATATTTTCATTCTGGTTCAACTTGTTTTTGTATTGTTTTGACTATTTCTATTTGTTGTTCTCAAATTAACAGTTATTTCTAATATTTTCATTACGTGGATATTTAGAACGTTTCGCATTAATCTTCGTATAAGTTATTTTTAGTAGTGAACATAAAAGAAATTCTGTACTGAATAAATCCCATTCGATCACAATAAAGAGTCCACATTCTGAGTTTATGTTGAGAGAGAATTGTAAGCTTATTATAGAACAAGAAAAGTATCTGAGATATTTTTTTCGATATTAAAATGCTATTATAAATGTATTACTATCCGTTTCCACGATTTTAGTATATACATTTCAATAACTGTGTATTACAGGTTTGGTATCTTTGTATAGGTTACTAAATATTTTCCATATCATTCTTGCGGTAATACGTGAGATTGTCTTTGGATAGTACTTTTATTTTAATTCTTCGGCTGCACACGAGATATTGTGTTATTAGAGTTGCCGATTTGCGTATGACAAATTATAATTTAGATAACCTGTGAAACTAGATGACATTTGACAAAATTTTTTATAGAGTCGATCAACTGAAAGCACATGTATTTAGACAATAGATGTAGTACCTTGTTATATTGTTATCTTCTTCTCACATTCACTCGTTGGTGCTACTGTTGATCATAGAATTTATTTAAAGCAAAAACATTACTAAAGTATTAACTACGTATAACCACATTTTAGGCCTAATGGTTTGATTTGTCTTGGGTTTTGCGCAAAGCTGTATGAGGGCTGTCTGCGTCAGCCGTCTCTAATTTTGCAGCGATACACCGCAAAGAAAAGATAGATAGTCAACACCACCCACGGCCAACTCTTTGGCTGCTCTTCTGTTGACGAATAATGGAATTGACTGTTACTTTATAACGCCTCCATTGCTGAAAGAGAGAGTATATTTGGTTGACGGAAATTTGAACTTGAGGCCCAAAGATTGTTAGTCGAGCGTCATAAGCAGTAGGCCTCTTAGGCCTAATATTGTTCGGTATGTTACGACTATGATATGAATTGAGTTGTATACATCTATGCTTCAGATTATTTACTTACCGTGAAACACGCGAGAATAAAAATAATGATTATTAGTCAGAGAACACAAGTATAAGTCAAGGGCCCTTGATTCAATCCCCGATCATGGAAAATTGTTTAGCTCACTGATTTGTTGTAATTGTACAGAGCTAAGGTTGCTTGTTCCCCCATTTTAGGTAACTAAACTATGCAGGTTTGAGATAAAGCAAGTATTTGTACATGGTTGATTATTAGTTTATTTGTTTGGAATTAAGAACAAAACTACAAAATGGGCTATCTGTGCTCTGCCCACCACGGGTATCGAATCCCGATTTCTAGCGGCGTAAGTCCGCAAAAATACAGCTGTGCCACTAGGGGGCTGATTACTAGAGGGTTAGTTAGTTAGTTATCACCATTAGATTCCATCTAGGAACATAGGGCCGCAATCGCTTGCGGATTCTTCAACAAGTATTTAAGTGAGTAGGTTGTTAGCCCACTGCATCGAGCCGACCCTAATTTAGCAGTGTAAGACTAGAGGGAAGGCAGCTAGTCATCACCAACCCACCACCAACTCTTGGGCTACTCTTTTACCAACGAAAAGTGGGATTGATCGTGACATTATAACGCCCCTACGCTTGGGAGGGCGAGATGTTTGGCGCGACGCGGGCGCGAACCCGCGACCCTCGGATTACGAGTCGCACGCCTTACGCGCTAGGCCATGCCAGGCCCACTAGAGGATTAGTGTATACTAAACCTACTCTGCGATGCATGAAGAGATATATACAAGTACGAATGTTGACAACTGTTTATCAGATTCGTTTACTGATTTCATAGCTGTTGTAAAATTAATGTTTTTCCAGTTATGAATGTAAACAGTGTTTCCGATTTTGTTCTAACAATGCCAGTAATTATTGAAAGTACATGTACTGTATGTATACCTCAAGTAAAGAAAACTGGAGAAATCCCATCAGTACCTCTAATGGCCACCCCCAGTGTCTGATCTTTTTCACCCAAGGCTGGAGTTATGAAATCTATGGATTTTAGAAGAAAAATAACTTCTTGAAACATCCAGAATCATTCCTGAGACGGCTGGTATGTGTTTTAACACTTTTACCAAAATAAAGCAGAGAACAACGTTTCGACCTTCTTGGGTCATATTTATCTTTGGCAGGACTAGGTTTTACTGGACAAACATATAAACATTTCTCAAATTACAGTAGGGTATTCCTGATTGTGGACAACACTCGTACTTGAAGCTTGTTTGGTGGCAAGAGTAGTGGCATAACGTTTAGGATGCTTCTTAACTGTTTGAATTGATATCGCAGAATTATGTGAGTCAGTGGTTATCATGGTTCGAAACCTGTTTAGGATATTGTAACAGTATGTTCCTATTTTTTTAGTCCCAAGAAACTTGTTAGACAGTTCCCGAGCAAAACTCGTTGCTTCCCAGTGGCCCAGCTATATGTATGCGGATTTGCAACGCTAGAAACCGAGTTTCGATACTCGTGGTGGGCAGAGCGCAGATAGTCTCTTGTGTATCTCTGCGCTTAACTTCAAAATAAACAATCTCAAATTATATATTTGTGGTTTCTTAAGAGCTAGATACCCAAATAACCTATATTGACAAACTAAAATCTGAGATAAGAACCTTTTATCTTTTCTATTTGCTGAGATACCGCTACATTTACTGAATCAAACACAGCATTCGGTGAGTAACTTGTTTATAATCTTTCAGAAGTAGTTTAAATGTTGCAATACATCTCTGTTCTTTATATAAAGTCGTAATTTTTATTTGTTTATATTTTTACGTAAATATAATAACTTTAAATTTTTTATTTGTATTTTTTTCTTCCCCCTCTCCACTTCTCCCATAGCAACAAAGTAAAGACGGTTGTGTATTAGATTGCCCTTCACATATTAACCGCAAAACTCAGACTTGTTGCGGGCCTCTTGAAAGATCGGAAATGAACGAAACGTCGGTGAATTGGGACAACACTGGTTTTATACCGTCACTAACACCTGACAGGCAATGCATCAGTGTTACATTCTGTGATGAAAGCAAGAATTCTGGTGATGTAGTTTTGATGCTTGGCTGTTAAGGAAATTTTAAGAGAATTGCCTATTGTAATTGAAATCAAAAATACGATGTAAGCTATGTGGATGGAAGAAAGTAAAGAAAAACAACAGACAGAAGATCAAATGCAACACACCAAACTGTGTGTGTTTTTCTTATGACAAGACTTACCGAAGACTTACCGCTGTAAAAGCAATGAATACACATATCAAACTGAAATATGGAAATTGATTCAAGAGTCAAAAATACACGATTATTGTGAGACTCACGGAATGATATAGCCCTAAATGATATTAACAACAACAACAAAAAAAGAAATCGCTATAAAAATAATCGAAAACTATGAACTTCGTTTGAAAGTTTAATGTAGGTGGTTATGTTTCTTATGCTTTGGTAAATAGATATATATTTTTGGTTTTTGGCTACTGTTATCAGTTGTGTCCTTAAAACTCAACTGAAATTCTCCAATGAAGAATGTTTCTCAAGTTACTGTTTTCGAAGTTTTTTATTACAAGTAAATGCAATATTAATAACATTATTTAAGCTGATAAAAATACGTTTTATTAATAGTCCTAGTCATATCAGTTCTAACTGTAAATATGCTATTGCTTATGCATTATTAATACGTAATTCTAACATTAATAGGCCTAAGTCTATACCTTATAATACATAGTATTTCTTAATTAACGATCTAATGGAGTTGGAAACGTCGATCTCTTAACCGAATTTGCACTGGATTGGTTCAGAAGTGTTGTTTATAATTACCAGTTTATTACGCATAATAAGTTTGTTAACAACAACGGTTTGTTTTGAATTTCGCGCAAAACTACACGAGAGCTATTTTCTCTAGCCGTCCTTAATTTAGCAGTGTAAGAATAGAGGGAAGGCAGCTAGTCATCACCAACCCACCGCCAACTCTTGGGTTATTCTTTTATCAACGAATAGTGAGATTGACCGTCATATTATAACGCCCCCATGGCTAAAAGGGCGAGCATGTTTGGTGTGACGGAGATTCGAACCCGCTAACCTCAGGTTACGAGTCGAGTGCTTTAACCACCTGGCGAACAACGACGTATGGATAACTATTAGCTTATTATTTGGTACATATATGCATGTTGTAAGTTTTTTTTTGTCTACTATTTCGAGTTTGTGTTCTTAAAAAGTTGGCCTGACATGGCCAAGCGTGTTAAGGCGTGCGACTCGTACTCTGAGGGTCGCGGGTTCGCATCCCCGTCGCGCCAAACATGCTCGCTCTTTCAGCCGTGGGGGCGTTATAATATGACGGTCAATCTCACTATTCGTTGGTAAAAGAATAACCCAAGAGTTGGCGGTGGGTTGGTGATGACTAGCTGCCTTCCCTCTATTCTTACACTGCTAAATTAGGGACGGCTAGCACAGATAGCCCTCGAGTAGCTTTGTGCGAAATTAAAAAAAAAAACAAACAATCTTAAAAAGTTCTCCAGAAGAGAATGTTTATTATAAGTGAATGCTTAAAAGTTGTTAAACGGTAAAACAATGTGTTCTAATTCCTGATAATTCTGAACTCCAACAAATAAGAAAAAATCTGCATTATTTTTCTTATCGCAATGTCATGCGTAAACTGTTAGCAAAATGTATGATATTTTTTATTCGAGAAAGTAAATTTCACATGTGATCATTCCAGAACATTTGATTTTTTTCGTGTAAATGTATTAATTTATTTTAGTGTTATAAGCCCACTGACTTATCTCTGAACACAAAGCTACGTTAATTGGACTATCTGTATTCTATCCACCGCGGGTATCGAAACCCGATCTTTAGCGATTTAAGTCCACAGACTTATCGCTGAGCACAGAGCTACATTAATCGGGCTATAGGTGCTCTTCCCACCGCGGTTATCGAAATGTGACAAGGTTTTAGTAAAGTATACAAGTCCGTTTTACACTCAAACTCAGATAAGTGACAAAAGTTTTTATACTCGAGATATGTGTCTGGACTGAATACGTCAGTTTGACTCAGGCACTGACAAATCAGAGTGTAGGGTGATATTAACGTGAATAATAAAAATATTTATATACATGGCACAGTTTGAATATTCCACTCACATAACTTCTAGAACCTGTGAAGTTAATATATACTGTTGTTTTTAGTATCCCCACACAGTGTATTTTTCCTTTATTTACATATACCGTTGTTCTCAGTGTTCCTGTACGCTGGATTTAGTATTTACTCTTCTCTATTGATACCTACAGTTGTTTTCAGCATCCCTGTACAGTGGATTTAGTATTTACTCTTCTCTATTGATACCTACAGTTGTTTTCAGCATCCCTGTACAGTGGATTTAGTATTTACTCTTCTCTATTGATACCTACAGTTGTTTTCAGCATCCCTGTACACTGTACTTAACCCATCTGTTATTTGCACAACAAAAACAAACAACTTATATCTATCGGATTAACCATTAACAAACAAACCAAAAGCTCGTGATATTGACGATATATTTGAGTCACAACTTCTATTTATCCCATTAAACAATGGACTGCTCCAATATTGTAAAGGCGGGAGGATAATGACAGATATATTTGAGTCAGAAACTCAATGGCATTTTTTCAGTATTAAAACTGATATATTCTTTTCTCCCGAATCAAAAATCTCATTAACCAGTACTTGCCATTGAAGTTCAAAAACAACAAGGACGTCCATCGAAGTCGTGGCTGGCCTAAAGTGATAAAAGACGTGACGACAGTTATTACAGTGTTGGATAAACTGTATATTTATGTTTACTAACCGTATAGGTTCATTTCAGAACTGCTCTTTCACTACAACTGGCGTTCTAGAATAAAATTTCGTGAGAGTATAAATTATATATATACATATAAAACGACGAATGTCTTCACTGAGATGTGAAGAAAATAGTCAACATTTAAATTTTCTGTTGGATTACAGAAATACCACGAACTTTAAACGTTATCAGCTTACGTTTTATACAGATAAGCCTTAAAAATTTTGTTTTTGTTTGTGTGATACGTGCTAATTTGTAGAACTGTTTATTTGTTTTAGTATTAGGCACAAAGCTACATATGCCAAGGGTTATCTGTGCTCTACCCACCACGGCTATCGAAACCTTGTTTCTAGAAGTATAATTCCCCAGATATGGGGTGCTAATTTGTAGAAAATAAAGTGTTTGTTTTTAAATTTCGCGCAAATTTATACAAGGGCTATCTTCGCTAGCCGTCCCTAATTTAGCAATGTAAGACTAGAGGGAAGGCAGCTAGTCATCACCACCCGCCGCCAACTATTGGGCTACTCTCTTATCAACGAATAGTAGTTCTTACCATCTCATTATAACGCCTCCAGCAGCTTTAAAGCGAGCATGTTTGGTGTGACAGAGCTTCGAACCCACTACCCTCAGATTAGGTGTCGCGCACCTTAACCACCTCGGCATGCCGGGCGAAGCTGGACTACTTTACACGGTTTGAAACTAATAAACTCTACAGTTCTATATTTTTGCCTGTAAAGAAGGATTAATCAATCTTTAGAAAAATGTTTTTTGAAGTAAACATTGAAATGCGAGAATAAAGTTTAAATTATGATTATATTTCTGGAATAAACATATTTTGCTCACGTGTTAACGATATTGTAATTTATCAAAAGTCATATCGCTCACTTTTTGTTTAAAAGATAATATAACTGTGACATGTAACCAACAATTTAATCTTTAATTTGGGAAAACGTTGGTGGACTTATTATTGAGCCTTGAAAGATCAGTCGCTGCCCGGCAGTGTGTAAGGCGTCGAACAATAAAAATTGCTTAGCACATGGAAGACTATTCCGAAGAATGTAGTAGAGTCACCTGGAATTTAAGAATTATTTTAATAAATTATACATCTATGTTACTTTAGATACAGAAAGAAGTTCGAAAACTGATTACTTTATATTATGAAAAAGTGTACAACTGCTATAACAATAACCATTTTTCTTAGATAGCACAGTGAATCTGTTTAAATTATGTGATGAACCTGTGAAAATATCGATATTTTGGATGATAACGATTAAAGGATTTTTTTTATTAAATGAAATAAAATGTTTCATTAAATAATGCTCAGTTACAGCAATTATTTATTTTAATTTTTAGTTATTTTCTCCTGAACGTTATCTAGGAAGTCCCCACTGATCTGAAGACAAGGATCTGATATTCATATTTTGTTCATTTCAGTCGAATTTTGTTAATATGAGTGATATATATATATATATTTTCAAAATTATTTTAATGCCTGAAGCGCAGATAGCCCTCGTGTAGCTTTGCGCGAAATTCAAAATAAACCAATTTAATGCTTGAAAAGAGCTTAGAAAGTTTTTAAATAAACAAAAAATGAGAATCGACAATTTCCTATTTAACTTTACATTTTTCTGCTGTGTGTTTGCGAGGTATACGAACGTTGAGTTGTCAGTTTTGTTTTTGTTTGTTGTATGCAATTAAGCACAAAGCTACATAATTGGCTACTTGTCTTATGTCCACCACAGGTATCGAAACCAGGTTTCTTACGTTGTAAGTCTGTAGACGTAACGTTGTTCCACTGGGAGGCCTGAATTGCCAAAATTCCTTCATAGAGACTTTATACAGAGGGGTTCATAACCCTCGTATAATAATCGACCTTGACCTACGTACCCTCTCTCCTTGTCTCTAACTAGCCACTGATGCAGTGTTCAGCAATGATTTTCAGTCATTTCAAAAAAGTTTGCGATACAAAATGTGTCACTTTTGGTTTGTGTTTTTTAATCATTTCAGTGGTACAAGATGGTACAATACTTGTTCCGGTTGTTTGATGTGCACGATCTTCGTGGAATGTCATCAGGTGACAACTATCGTTTTTCCTCAGCGAGTTACTGATCGTGAAGTATTTTACGATTGGTCTTCGTTACGCGGATAAATCATGTAAGCAGCTTCTGTCACGTGATCTATGTCACTTTTTCTAAACGGAGTTTTTTCTTGATCATGTAACGTACTGTTGACTGGGTCGTGTAAATGACTTTCTCACTGACCTTTGACTTCATTCATTCTCATCTGTTACTGGACATCACACTTCACTTACCATTGTCCTCGACATCACACAACATGCTTTTACTTTTAGCTGTGGAGGGTTATAATGTGATGGTCAATCCTACTATGCAATGGTAAATGAGTAGCCCAAGAGTTGGCGGTAGCTGGTGTTGACTAGTTGCTTTTTCCTTAGCTTATCAGTGCGAAATTAGGGCCCGTCACCCTATATAATCTTCGCGTAGCTTTGCGCAAAATTGAAAGGAAACCAAACTTACTATCGTTGGAGTACAACTAATGGCAGGTGTGTTTTTTTTAGATGGAGTGGGGAGTAATTTTACTACTTCAAGTTGAAGTTGCTCCTTATTCATTCGTTCTTCAATACAATTAATTAAAAATGTTAACCCTGTCTTAGAAATCATAAATCCTCAAACAGATTTTGAATTTCGCACAAAGCTTCACGCGGGTAATTTGCATTAGCCGTCACTAATTTAGCAGTATAAAACTAGATGAAAGGCAGTTAGTCATCACCACCCACCGCCAACTTTTGGGTTACTCTTTTACCAACGAATAGTGGGATTGACCATCACATTATAACGTCTCTACGGCTGAAAGGGTGAACATGTTTAGTGCGAAGGGAACTCGAACCCGCGACTCTCAGATTAGGAAAGGAATATTACACACACTTCTCTAAACCATTCAATTTTCGACAATATCACACTTCTGAGGATACATCAAATAATGTCAAAACGTAGTCCTGATAGATTTCTTTCCATTGTGACTTTTTATTGGCTGTGATTATCATCTGACTTCCTGACTTAAATATCCAAAATCATTTTAAAATAAAATAGAGTCTAGTAAGAGAGCCTTTTAGGTGATGTCTATTTTAATCCTAAAATGGAAAAAAAAACCTAATTCCTGTTTAGTTAGTATACTATACTTTTATACTGAATTTTGCTATTGTGATACAAGGCAACATTTGTTTACGTTTTTGATACTGAAAAGATACTCTTTAACCTACTAATATTACAACTGTAAACCCAGATTGAAAACTGTGGTAATTATAACATACATCCGTTTTGAGTACAGTGGGTAATTGGTTTTATGCAACGGATTGGATTAATTCTAGTTTTTGGAAATCAAGATAATTAAGTCTGTATTGGTTTCGTTTCCTATGAATAATAAACAAAACGAAGAAATAAGTTAATCCTAACACTTGTAATTGATAATTATAATTTTAGTTCTCTCAAGTCAATGTATTGATTTCAGTAATTATTAATACAGATAATTAATCCACCAAATTTTGGATTAATAACTATTATGTACAATGATGTACTAAATAAATAAATATATTTTGTAATTTCTAAATAGTCTTAATAGCAAATTCAATTTATGTTTGACGAACTATAGGCGTATTGGAGTTTTGATTATTAGTGACGTTAGTAGATTTGGTTTTGTTTGGTTTCTTTGGAATTCGCGCAAAGCTACACGAGGGCGATCTGCGCTAGCTCTAAATCAGTGGTGCACAAACGTTTTGAGTCAGGGGCCACAAACAGGCTTCTCGTAACCGTTGGGGACCACAAAAAAAGTGAATATTAAAATCGTCCCACAGTTGTTTCACACAAGATGGACATCATATTTAAGAACACACAAATGACCATTACATCAAAGAGTTTGCAAATTATTCTAAGAAATGTTATGATACGTCAACTGTCACAAAGTCAGTGCGATGGATGGTGCTGCATGTCATCTACGAGCTTAGAAATGTCCGGCTTGATGTTTCACGTTGAAAGACGCAAGACTGCTTCCAGATGATCATCAGTCAGCTGATTGCGAGTGTTGTTTTTGTTCAGTTTCATATGCGAGAAAGCCTGTTTGCAGCAGTAAGTGCTGCCAAAAATGCTGGTGTGGACAAGTGCATTCTCTTTTAGATTAGCAAATATATCAGGCAACGTTTTGTGGGAGTCAAACAAACTGTTTTCTCGGTAAATAGCACGCAGTTCATCAGATGCCTGGAGATCAGTAAGTTTGAGCTGATATTCTGCTGACAAGTTATCCACTGACACACTGAACGGATCAGCAAAAAAGTTTCATTAACAATCTGCATTGGTCAAAGTAATGAAACCGTGAGTTAAAGGATTGAATCAAGGTATTTAGCTTCCCAACATAAACTTGTGTGCCAATGTCCTCATTGTGACTGAAAAATGGGAAAGTGCACGAAGTTGTCTGATGCTTGCTACCTGAACAACTGAAACTTTGTCCTGAAAGCTAACAGACAAGCTGATGTTTGACTTGCAACTTCAAATTCAGGTCATTCAAGTGTTGTGTCATATCGACCAGAAGGGTCAAATCAGCTTGCCATACTGGATCAGTCATGGAAATCACTTCTGTGTCTTTGTTCTTGTTTCTGAGAAATTCTATCACCTCATCATTCAACTCCCAGGATCTTCTGAGCATCCTTCCTCGACTCAGCCAGTGTACTTCACAGTGATACACAAGGTCACCATAGTCTGAATCAATTTCTTTAAGAAGACTTCAAAACTGACGTTGATTGAGCCCTCGTGATTTGATGAAATTAATAGTTTTCGTCACCAATGCCATCAGTGCCTGAAAACCAAGTTCTTTACTGCACAGGTTCTGTTGGTGAACAAACAGTGCAACTTCACCAACTGTCTGTTCTGCTTTCCTCGATGCTTCATCAACAGTGCTACCAGCCCGCTACTTTCTCCGGTCATAGCTGGTGCTCCATCAGTTGTCACACTTATCAGTTTCGTGAAATCCAAAGAAACACTACTACACAGTCGTACTGTCTCCTCAAAGAGAGCAGACACAGTTGTCTGACCCTTCATGGAACCCATACGATTAGCTCCTCTGTGATATCAAACGATGACGACACACCACGAACTTAGTAGCTGTGCTGTTGAACTGATGTCAGTCGACTCGTCTGCTGCCAAAGAGAAGTAGACAAAGTTGGTTGCTTTATTTGTAAGCTGCCTTGTCACGTCTACTGAGAGGTGTGAAATTCTTCGTTGAACTGTCATACGATTCAAAGCCACCGTCTGTAGCTTGGGAACTGCTTCCAGACACAACTTTTCCGATGCAGTAATCATACATTGCTTGACAAAATCACCATCAGTGAACGTTCGGCCAGATTTCGCAATCATTAACGAAATATCGTAACTGACCTCACATGCTGCACGTAAATCTGCTGACTGCTTTGAGAAAACGTTATGCTGGTGATTCAGCGACCGCCACAGAGATTCAATTCGAGCTGTTCGTTCATCACCGACAACGTTGTGTAAATCTTTATGCTTCGACTCATAATGACGCTTTATATTGGATACCTTCGCCACTGCTACTGTCGAATGACACAGCAGACAAATCAGGTTCTTCTGTTGTTGAACAAAACAGTATTGCGCAGTCCAATCATCATGAAACTGCCGGTTTTCGTCGTCAAAACATTAAAACAAAAAAAACAACAACATCTCTTTGTAACAAACATGGGTGAATTATATAAACATCCATTAACATATTTCAAATTATTCATTAAATAATCGCAAGTTTTCTTTTCGTCTTTCTTTAACTTAATTAGATAACGGAAATATGTAGCTTCTTTTGCACGTGCAGTATGTAAATAAATTCAAAATGGTTGGTGACTGCAAAGATCGGGTAGTGACTAAATTAAAATGTCTTGCATAGTTCACGAAATTTGCAAAAATGTTTTAACAAATCAAGATTTGATGTTTTTCAAATTTTTTAAAGGAATAGAACATTACAAGAAAATAAAAAACTATATATACGTTTCTAAAACTTTCTATTTTAACAGAGTAATTTGTTTTCTGAAACACAAGACAATATATACTTTTGCATGATATTTTTGTGATGTAATTATTCAATATTTGTTATTAATTACAAGGTTCTTTTCACCACGGGTATCGAAACCCGGTTCATTGTAGTTTGGTTTGGTTTGTTTGGAAGTTTGCGCAAAGCTACAGAAGAGCTATCTGCGCTAGCCGTTCCTAATTTAGCAGTGTAAGACTAGAGAGAAAGCAGCTAGTCATCATCACTCACCGCCAACTCTTTGGCTACTCTTTTACCAACGAATAGTGGGATTGACCGTCACATTATAACGTTCCCACGGTTGAAAGGGCGACCATGTTTGATGTGACGAGGATTTGAACCCGCAACCGTCAGATTACGAGTCGAGTGGCTTAACCATTTGGCCATACCGAGCCGTTTATAGTAGTATAAGTTCTCAGACATACCGCTGTGCCACTAGGGGTAAGTATTATTGTGTTAAGTGATATATTGTTTATGGCATAGTATTTAACACTTAGTGGCATTACAAATAGACAATTTTAATAGAGCAAAAAATTCAATATATTAAGTGTAATTATATATATATATATGCATAATTACTGCAGATTAAAATAACGAATTTGAGAAATCAAATAAATATTACACAACTTTCCAAGATACGTGTTGCTTTCATTAACAATGACTATGGTACAAAGATAGCTCATCTTGAAGATCTGAATATAGCATGTCTGCTGCTGCACTCTAGTGCTACACGAATTAAATAAATAATAATATGGAGTGAAATATTATAATAAAGCATTTGTATTACCTGAAGAAAATTACTGGTGAAGATATTACTGTTCCGTTTGCTGAATGTTTTGTTCATGTACAAAATACTGGTATTAACTAGTAATTACGATACTGGGGAAATTTCATGAATTATCTGGTTGCAAAAAGTATGTATTTATTTATCCTAGAGCTGTGTCCACTACGAGGAATAGAATCCCTGATTTTATTGTTGTAAGTCCGTTGAATTACTGCTGTTCCTTTGGAGTGGGGGACAAATAATTATTATTAAGAAGGAATGATATTAATTATAGAAGTATTCCATATCCTTTAATAGTTTACAATTTCAAATATATAAAATAGGGGTATTGTCTTCTCTATTCTAGTAAAGTTATTTAAAAAATCTTTTTTTTAATATTTTAAATATTAACAATGTTATAGCCTTCTTTAAAGCCAATCATAGTTTGATATACGTCCAACGGTTATCAAAGTAATCTTTGAAAATAATCACATATAATAATAGCTTAAACTTCATTAATAATAGATGTTTGGTTTTGAATTTCGCGCAAAGCTACACAACGGCTCTCTGCGCTAGCCGTCCCTAATTTAGCAGTGTAAGACTAGAGGGAAGGCAGCTAGTCATCACTATCCATTTTCAACTCTTGGGCTACTCTTTTACCAACGAATAGTGGGATTGACCGAAAATTATAACGCTCCCACGGCTGAAAGGGCGAGTTAATTAAAGTGTGTCTTCATACCTGCTTCTTGTACAGAATTGACCTTCAAATCACAAATGAACGAAACTTTATATATTCTTCCCCAAATACTCGTACATACACACAAGTTAGTCACATCACGATTGATGGCGCTCGAGTCGCAAGCTGCGGAACGCAAGCTCGAGACCAGTCACCGAATACACTCGTTCTTTCAGCCGTGAGGGCGTTTAATGTGATGATCAACCCCATTTTTCGTTGTAAAAAGAGCAACCCAACAGTTGATGGTGGGCTGTATTGACAAGCTAATTTCCCTCTATTCTATCCTCTTAAACTGAAAACACTAGTACACATATCTTCCGGAATTTTTACCCAAAATTTAATGAAAAATATCATGAACGCCATCTTTTGTACACAATTTTAGTATTGTTGCTTTAGGTTTCCCAGTGGCATAGCGGTATGTCTGTGGACTTACAACACTAGAAACTGGGTTTGGATACCTGTGGTGGACAGAGCACAGATAGCCCATTGTGTAGCTTTGTGCTTAATTCCAAACAAACCATTGTTGATTTAGAGTTTGAAATTTTTTATTGAAGTTATCTGCCAAATTTGATGACAGGCAGAAATATTAAATAAACAACAACTTATGTAATTGAATAAGTGATACAGTATTTTAAAACAACTTTAAGTATCTTCCTATAAGCCTAAACAAAAACTATACATTTTTAAATAGTCTTACAACCTAAACCCGCTAAGAAAAGGGAAGCAGTCTCGTGATGTTAGGTGGACCTTATAAGCCTATTTAAAAGCTGCGAAGGTGTCAAAACATGTTTATACGTAGGCTTAAAAACAGGAAAATTGTACAGATTAATGAAATAATGTTGGCAAGACGCATTTATAAATTACATTTTAGTATAACTGTTTTAAACGTTATTACATTTTTTAAAATGTCCGACTTTGCATACGAAAAATATTTTCTATGTGTTTTTTCTAACGGCAGATGTTAACATTCATGATGACGAGAAACCCGCTTGAAGTAAATATGTATTCTCAAGACAGCTGGATATTAAAACATTAATTAAAATAAAGTACAAAATATTATCTAAGAAGGTTGAAACGTTGTTCTGTACTTTATTTAATTAAAGTTTAAAACCTATATCAGCCGTCTTGAGAATAGAGATGTTAACACTGCCTATCGTGAAACCATATGGAGTCTATTTACGAACCAAAATTTGGTTCTGTGGTATATATCCAACACTTACTAGACCAACTACACTTGACCTACATTTTTCGTGTCCAAACAATGTGATAATTGGAAAAAGTAATTAGCTACATGTTAAACATTACTTAACTGTAAATTCTTTCATAACTACAGTCTATAAAATATATTATTTTTCTTTGCTGTGTTTATTCTCTTCATGGAACAGAAAGAAATACTGAACAAAATCCAGTCAGTTTGGACAAGAATTGTAGTCTTGAAGAATCCTTAATACTTTTTGACAGTTTTTCGTGTCCATGGAAAATATAAAGATTTATAGTTACGCGATGAGAGAAAAGAATAATTCAAAAATAATTTACAAGGAATAGAAAACAACTTTCCCTACAAATATGTTCCTTTTACTTTATGACGTCAGAAAGCAAAAAAGTGTGAATAAAGAGAGCTACAACAAACTGTACCTCAGCCACGGTAAGCAGTTTGTGGTGGCTTCTAATAGGAGGGAATCTGCGAACACAAAGATATGGGGTAAAATCCCTACACAACAGTACACAACATAGTAAAGAAAGATCTTCGTCTGGAAAATAGGTTAAGAAAGTATGGGTTCACCAAGCTAAAACGTCCATTGAAACATCACATACCTGAAGCAGCAGGAGAATGAAACAGGTATTCCATACCAGTTAAGTTGTTCTTTGAAGCACCATACACTAGATGGATTAAAGAAAACATGCACAGGGGAGTGGTGTGCTTGTTTTGACATAATAATCTTATGATGGCTTCTTTTTCCATACAAACTACGTTACAGGACTGTTATAGCCATGCACGGTTGTTGGGTGGAGTACGACCGAACATGGCAATATGTATCGATGTGGTGAGGCTTCATGATGTTTTTAATATAACGTAGTAACGTTCTGTACCGTGTTTGATGTAGCTCTGATGTTATTTTTATTTGCAAAACTAGACATGTTAGGTCACGTGTCACTGTTTTAGCCTCATATTTCAAATAATTGCTGTGTAAATCCTTACTTTACAAAAATGACAATGTGCGCCAGAAGATCTCGCTAAAATATATATTTCTAGTTAATACGTTGCGCACTAGATGACGCTAATGAAATCATATAGATTAGTCTAGTTTTTCTTGTTTGGCCTACGTTGTTTGCCATGAGTTCAATAACAGCGATTAGGAGGAAGATCAGGTGAAGGCAAACAAAGTTGAGGTGTTGACTTTTATTAGCCTACACACACTGCCCTATTTTGGTAAGCAGAGTTATCATTACAAAAGTATTACCGTCTTGAGCCGGCACCATCAACGTCTGTGCTCCCAAGTTTTTCAAAAGAGCAGTCAACATTATTAAAACGATCTTATAAATTTGCATGTGGCGTATCAAGAGACGTTTAATGTAAATAATTGTCTTGTCACAAGCGATGAAATGTAGATTATGAGAAACGTTTATAATTTTGGAAAATCATTGCTTGTTGAGAAGCGAACTTATTTTCTTAATGGAATAGTTGGTGACATATTTTTGCTTCTTTTGTTTTTTCAGACACAATATTAAGAAATAAAATTTGGTTGTACGAATGCGATAACTTTCTTCACTGCAAAAATATCCTTAAATTGCCAAAAAGTGCAGATATATATAACGTTATTTTCTTTTACAATATAAAAAAATGTGATATTAAATACATTGGTGGTTTCTTTCAACTGCAATATCTAGTCTGGTATTCTTTCGACAGGAATTGAAGTTAACTAATGAATAACCAACATTTGAACATATGGAGTACCAAGTAGAAGTGGTGATAAAAACTCCACCAGATTCCACAGTTCACACACATATTGAAAACAAAACCACTCTCTTTGATTACGAATTTCAAAGTCATCTCATCTGGATCATCCAATGTTATACTTTTAATTAAATAAAGCATATCTGTTACAAATGAACTCCCAACGTAAAATAATAACACAGCTTCACTACAATTAAGTTTGTTCTGATTGTTTATATAATGTTGTTTTATTATCATGTTCTTTATTGTTTATTTGGTTGTCTTTTAATTTACTTCATCCTTATATTCTGTATTTTAATTATTTTTATAAAATGTTTACACTTTATACCTTTTCTATACCTGATATTTTACTCTGTTTAATGTTGTTGGCTGAAGATGGAATATGTATATTCCGAAACGTTCACGAATTCGATGCTTGTTACTGGACACGCACGTGTCAAATGTTCGTTGTTGCTGCCGTCGTAATATCCAGTCTTCAAAAAAAGTAGCCCACCAATGACTCAGACTGTACATTTATTACGTTTAAAATTAGGTTTCGATACCCGTTATAGGTACAACACAGTTCGTTGTGCAGCTTTATACTTACAAATAACCAAAGAAATGAACGAAAGTTTGATTGTTTGAAGTTACACACAAAGCTACAGAATGGGCTATCTATCTTCTGTCTATCACGAGAATCGCAACCCGGTTTGTAGCGTTGTAAGTTCGCGGACATATCGCTATGCCACTGGTAGTGCTGTAATATATATTATTCAAACTTTCATCTAAGTATAATTGTTTATTCCGTAAAAATACATTTTTGATGTTGATAGTATGTTATTATTATTATTGCAGATTTGATTAAAATATGCAGTGTTTCAAATTATATATAATCAATGATTCCATTGCATTTATTTCCATGAATTACTTGTAAAATATTTACTTTTACAGCTTTTTCAAACAAAATAATGCAACTAAACTGTTTGTTTGATTGGTTGTAGCGTCGAGTTCATAACTGTGTTTTTCTTATAGCAAAGCCACAAAGAGCTATCTGCTCAGCCCACCGAGGGGAATCGAACCCCTGATTTTAGCGTTGTAAATCCGGAGACATACCGCTGTACTAGCGGGGGGCAAGAGTTCATAACTAAACTGTTTATTTGATTAATGATAGCGTAGAGGTTCGAGTGGAAAAAGTAAAATTTAAACATTAGTTTAGAAACATTTTATTCGCTCGTAACTAAGCATTCTTTATACTGAAATGTTATATTTTGTACCATTCATAATTTGTTTTAAATACAAGATCAAATACTGGATATCTTCGAAAAATATCCAGAGTTACTGTTATTGTTGTGGTTTCTGTAATGATGTTATGAGAGGAATAAATTATGAAATTAGTTTTTCGAATTTTTAACACACTTTAATGTCGTAACTGTTTTTCACTGCATTAGAATAAATATTGTCATGCTACCCTCGATTCTAAAATGACCCCCTCAGTGTCTCAGCGTTAAATCAGAGAGCTTGTAAAGTTAAAAAAATTCGGCTTTGATACCCATGGTGGAAAGAGCGCAGATAGCCCATTGTGTAGCTTTGTGCTTAATAACACGCAAACAAAAAAATGTAAAGGACGTTTTTAAAATATGAAATTGTTAGCAAATTCTTTAAAAGCTTTTTTTCCAAATACAGATAACTGGCGTAGTGCTTATAACCATTTCCTTTCCTTTGATTCTATCTCAGTGAGTAAAATTCTGTGAATAACAAACTCTGGGGAAAACGTTTAAAGTAATAACTGCTGTCTAATATATCATTGTATCTTAAAGAATAAAATAAAAAGCTTTAGAATGATGAAAGTTTTCTTGCCTATCGCTAAACAAATAAGAAAAAACCCCGTGGAAAAATATTACTTTTTGATAAACATGAATCTTTGTGAGAGATTTTCAAAAAGAAAAGGAAAGAAAAGAAAAAAAAGAAAATTGAACCAACTTACCCTTCAAGGAAAGTAGATTTATTTAAGCTCAACTTTCAAAATAAAATTGCTCATAAATTTCGTACCTACGCCACCTGTAGCAGCACAACTTAGCTATTCTAAACACGTGTGATGCAATATTAAAGACATTAGTTCGCGCTGAGAAACAAAACCTAAACCATGGCTTTCTGATTGCCCCTGTTGTATACTATAAGCGTGACTACCGTGTATCATGTTGAACCTTAGGAAACGAGAATTACAAATCAAAATACGTTCAACTTTAAACACGCATGCTGGGAAAGTACAAATGTGATTGGATAAACAAAACTATGCTCACACACACAAGCGTATATGAATGCTGTTGAATGTTAGTAGTTCTAAATTAATTAAAAGAGAAGTCGTGTAAGGCAAGAAAGAAAACAGATCTTATACATGACTAACGCGTTTTAATAAGTTACCTGCCAATCTTTGCGTGGCAAGTTTTTCACATTGGTACCAACAGATAGAGACATAAAATCTCCAGAAGTTCGTATCAGATTAGAAAGGTGTAATTTACAGTAATCATTATAAGACTGAAACGTAAGGCCACATGGATGATAGTATTCCAACCTAAGATTTTTATCGGTTCAAGGTAACTTCTACTACAAAGGAGGATTGGTTAACGTCTGAACACAATCACATACGTCACTTTGCCTGTTACTTTTTTAGCTTCTGGTTTTATGGATTTCAAACAGGTGTTTTCAGTATCCTTGAGTATTTTATGTACAACAAGATTTATCTAACTTAACGTTTTAAGATTTAAACTAACACACAAAAAAAGAATGAAATAACAATCAAATGTATGCATTTATGACAGCAATTAGTTTACTTTGTTGTCGTGTATCTGCTTAGAAATGATAGTCTCATTTGTGACCAGTAATGTACAGAGGGCATTGCAAAGACAGGGACTTAGCAACTATTAAAAAAGAGGGCGTTTTTCAAGCATCGTAAGGCAAGGATTTTACTGGGACTCGGGGATAAAAGTGTATAAGAAGGAAAGAAATTTTTTATTCCAATCTAGTTTGTGTTATAAACACTTTCAAGATCTAAAACTAAACAGTGAATTCATCACTATTAAAGGTTAAAAATATATCATAATTATTTTTATTGTAAAATCCTACAATATCCTGTATACCATTTATTTTAAAATTGGAATATTTTTTTCCCTAATAACTCGCAGTGTGAAATTAATGACTGTTATCGTAGTGGTTGACAATTTTTAGGATTAAAAAATGGCACTTTTAGAATACTATGGCGGGAAAGTAAGAACTTGAGCCCCAACCCTTCCTTGTACGTTACTGTCCGCGATTGGTCTTGAGAGTCATAGGTTTCTTTACAGATACTTACGAAGCCAGTGACGAACACGATGGTAAATTTAAATTATACTGAAGCGACCGAAATGATTTATCTATTTAATCTTGACTTATCTGAAGTGACCAGACGTTGAAAAATAACTTAATTATTAATAGTTCACCAACGTTTAAGAGATGATAGGCCGAAAAGTAATCTAACGCAAAAACTTTGTGTACATACGGCTGAAAGATTTGATTTTGAGTCTAACGGAAAACGTACACGTATGCAGAAGTAACACTATTAATGTTAGTAATGTTCTTAACCTTACAGAGAATATATTTTGAATTATTTTGGTTAATTATAAAGCTACACAATGAGCTATCTGTGCTGTGTTTACCGCGGGTATCGAAACCCGTTATATATAGCGTTATAAATGCCCAAACTTATCTCTGAGCCATCGGGTAGCAAATATTTTAACAGTGCTTTCTTTATACTGATGTAGGCTTTACTGTTATACATATGATGTAAAGAATCAACGCTGTTATTGATGCATGCGCAGTCGAAAGATGTAACCAGACGAAAAACTCGCTATAGATTAAAATAAAGTAGTTTGGCGAAACGAGTAAAATCACCTACGCATATTGTGACTCGGGAAAGGTTTAATATAATGTTTTTATTCAATACATATGTATTACGTAGGTAGTATATCAGAGCGAAATTAAAGATGTTGGTTGCAAGTTACGTGTGTAGTCGTGTGAGCGTCTCTTAAAGTAGGCATTAAATAACACGAAAACAACAACTACCTTCAACTGTGACGTTGTGAACGTCCTGTCTAAGATAGCGAACCATAATTATAATTAATTGTACTAGTCATAAATAGTGGAATTTTCAATACAAGAAATCTGATCTGGTTCCTTAGGGATTTTCACGAATTATAATATTATACAATAACAGTATTCCAACTATTCTTTGTTCGCTTTATTCCTTGCCGACGCGGTCTTTCGCTCAATCCAGAACTCATCAGGCTGTCCTGGACATACCAAACACAGCTGCGGTCGGAACATTGTTTATATAAATCATTTCATACAACAATAGTTGTTGTAGGTGTAGGTCTTCTTCAACCTGGCGAAGGAAAATTACAATTGTACTTGTCATAAGACATAAGTGTTAGGCCTTATATAATCTGTTAGATATTTTCAAGAATTAGACGAGTGTATGATAAAAGTATCCCAACCACATTATGTACAGTACGCATAGTACTAATGAGTTAGACTTGTTTGGAATTTAGCATAAAGGTACACAATGGGCTAGCTGTGCTCCGCCCACCACGGATATCGAAACCGGTTTCTAACGTTGTAAGTCAGCAGACATACCACTGTGTCATTAGAGGACAATGATTTAGTGAAAACAAATATAATTAAACATATGAACTCTCTGGTTTAAAAAAAACAACAGATTGTAAGCGAGTTAACCAATAAAACTAACGAGGTATGTATGACGAAATCATTGCTAAACATCAACCAATGACATTACTCTAGCCCGGGTGTAGTACATCAGTTAGCGTATCCAGAATGTGAATTTGGTGATTTACGGTTGGAATCTCGTTACTGCAAGAAGGACCAACTTCTGCCATTCTGTAGACAAGAGGGTGCTGTGACTAGCTGCCTTCCCCTTAATCTGTCAGTTAGAATTTGGGAATAGTATGTGTTAGTTTTATACGTACCTACGAGTAAAAGTTTTCAAACTTTTTTTTCTTCAAAACTAGCATTCAACATTTAATTAACAATGTTCAGTACTATATACATGGGGGATTATAGCCATTATGGTAGAAATATTTTTCAATGATTACTAAGTTACTAGAACAAGATAAAAAAAACACCAACATAAACCAAGCATATGTGTGCCTACAACAGAACTTATGCAATGAAATTAGTGTTTTCTCTGTTATTAACTACAGGATTATTAATATTCCTATTTCATGTTATATTACTTTCATTACGGTCGTAACAAACCATTGTTACGATCTCGCTAACGGTTGTAATAGATACAAGTTCCTGTTTCATGTTACATTACTTTCATTACTGTAGTAATACTTCGATTATACTGACCCTGCATGCTAACTATTCTGTGATGCACAGACAGACCATTGTGTAGCGTTGCCTGAATATTAGAGCACTTGACTTGTAATCTGAGTGTTGCGAGTTCAAATCCCCATTACACCAAAGATACTCCCCTTTTCACCTGTGGGGGGGCTTTATAATATGACGGTCAATCCCACTAGTCGTTGGTAAAAGAATGACCCAATAGTTGGTGGTGGATGGTGATGAGTAGCTTCCTTCCCTCAAGTCTTTCACTGCTAAATTAGAGTTGGTTAGTGCGGATAGCCCTTGCGTAATTTCATGCGAAATTTGAAACAAACCACAAACAAAAAACACAGTACAACGAACCTTTACCGTTTCAAATTGTAGTCCTTTCAATATGTTAGTTTTTCTTGTTTCTCTGCATTATCTGTTTTGTACTAAAACATCAAATCCGCCATCTAGGACAGTTTACTATTAAAACGTTAATGTCCTTTTATAGCTACTTTCAATGATTTAGTCTTTCTGCAGCTTAGAAGCTATTAATAATTTTATAGATGGCAGCAGCAGCACAGATATAAAAAATACCCTAGTGCTAAATAATGGTACAGTTGGATGAAGGCTTTAAAATTATGTTTATCAGTTGATACAATATATTTTTATCTATGTTTAATATAAGCACAATTAAACAGATTAGAAATAATGAGTCGACAGCTGTAAAAAATATATATTTGCGAAGTAACAAAATTAAAGATATATTTCGAAAGTTCAACAGTCGCACCTAATTACATTTGTCTAAAAGCGTATATGAAAATTAGATGTACTTGCGCAGTGTCTTCGAAAGTGTTCTTTTTGAAGAGTAAATAAAACTAAACCTAAGAATAACAAATAATTTTGTTCCTTGCTTTTCAATTTAATATACCATACGGTATTGTAGCTTACAGAGTGCATAATTTTTCTTGTAATTCAGAATGCACACTTTATACTGACATTACAGAGGGCCCGGCATGGCCTAAGGCGTGCGATTCGTAATCCGAGGGTCGCGGGTTCGCGCCCGAGTCGCGCCAAACATGCTCGCCCTCCCAGCCGTGGGGGCGTTATAATGTTACGGTCAATCCCACTATTCGTTGGTAAAAGAGTAGCCCAAGAGTTGGCGGTGGGTGGTGATGACTAGCTGCCTTCCCTCTTGTCTTACACTGCTAAATTAGGGACGGCTAGCACAGATAGCCCTCGAGTAGCTTTGTGCGAAATTCCCAAACAAACAAACAAACAATGACATTACAGATTGTAAGATTAAATGCTTCTTGTGTGACGCCATTTTAGTGTATATTGACAAATTGACAGATAATACATCACTATACAATGACATGAGTGGCTAAAACAGGTGACCCCTCCAGGAAGCCTCTGATTCTCTTATGGGAAAATTAATATAATAGAGTAGTTTATAAATAGCGTAGTAACTGTAGGTGCATAAATTAAACAGCTGTGAAATGTATGATTTTTTGAAATGTATGATATCTCAAAATATCGTCAGTCTTGAGACTGATAATTGGCGCATTGAAAGAGCCAGTATATTATTCTTAAATTAACTTTAAATTCAATATACTGAAACAGCGTCTTAAACTTTACTTGTGGTTTTGTTTCGAATTTCTAGCAAAGCTACACGAGGGCTATCTGCTCTAGCCATCCCTAATTTAGCAGTATAAGGCTAGAGAGAAGGCAACTGGTCATCACCACCCACCGACAAACTCTTGGGCTACCCTTTTTACTAACGAATAAACGGATTAATCATCACATTATAGCGCTCCCACGGCTGAAAGGGCGAGCATATTTGGTGTGAGTGGAGATTCGAACCCGATACCCTCGGATTACGAGTCGAGTGCTTTAACCACCTGGCCATGCCAAATTTGCTTGTACGACTAAATAAATATATATATACATATATTTGCCCTCCCAGTGCCAAAGCAGTATGTCTACAAACTTACATGGTGGGAAGAGTACAGATGGCTCACTTTGCAGCCTTGCGCTTAACTTCAAAGCCTACAAAGAAAACATTTGTATTTCGAACTGGGTGTTCTACAGTAGCTCAGCAGTAAACTTGGGAGGCTTATGACGCTGCAACAACCAAACCATATAAACCACCACTTATAAGATACAAAGAATGGTGGCTTCTTTTGGATGACCGCTAGTAGAGTTTGTTTGTTGTATATAATTACACGTTTTAATGATGTAGATTGAATTTAATTTCTTATAATAATAATAATCATAATACAGAAAGTTACAGTTAAAATCATTTGATATCTCATCCAGGTTACTTTTATAAGCAGTAATTTTATGAAGTAGGCCAAAAACTGATCTACGTTCGCAAAGTATTCTATGTCACGTTCTTATGAAACCATTAAAACGTTCTAACAATGTTTTTATTGTTACTCATGCCAGTGGGAAAGTGGTAACCATGACAATTAGGCAAATTAGTTAGTGACAAAAACATTCCGTAAAGTTTGAGAATTTCAATCTTTATTCCACGGGGGGGGGGCAAATTAGAAGTCAACCCTTCACTTGTCTGCCCATGTAACTACTTCGCAGGGTGTGGATGGATATTCCCCGTAATTAGTATGGCAGTTTATTAAGTCCATGCGGGGTTACATAGAAATTTCCAGTTTTGCGCGTTGCGGTTTTGATGAGCGTTTTTTTTTTTTTTTTCACAATTACATGTAAGGGAAGCAACTTTTCGTGTATAATCTTTCATTAGTCGTGAACTTACACAATTTCCTTCCAGGGGACCAGTACTCCAGCTGGTAAATAATGATATCGCAATCAACATTTCTAGTATTTATGACGTATTCATGGTGTAATGATATGTTAAAACGGGAAAAGTGTATGCTTATTGCGAGATTGAATCTAGTTCTCCCTCTTTTCCAAGGGTCATGTATGTAGTACACGAAGGCTTTTAAAAAACGCTTTTAAAGAGAGTCTATTGTTCTTACTGTATTCCTACAATTCTTTCTAAATTTAAAAATATTTTAATCATACAACTTAATTAACAGTTATTGTTTAATTGAGACCTAAACGTAATTCTATTTTAAATAGTTCGATTACGAAAGCAACAAAAGTGAGAGCTGTGGAGAAATTATAGTTAGTACCATAAACACGTGTCAGGGGGGTGGCCTAATTTGGTCATTATATAGGAAGCAGAAAAGCAGGCCAAGGGTTGAATGGCCGGTAGAAATTGAGAGTCTATTTTTTATTACTTTAAGACAAAACTAGCTTTGAAAAACACACAAGAAGTAATGAATTCTGAGTGTATGGATATTCATATTTTGCTGAGAAGTTTTGCCGATGTTTCCAATAAGCACATGAATAATAGAAATAATATGTCACAACCACATATTTGTTTGTTGTAAATTTCGTGCAAAGCTGTACGAAGGCTACCTGCGTTAGTGGTTTCTAATTTAGCAATGTAAGACTAGAAGGAAGGTAGCTAATCATCACCGAACACTGCCAAATCTTGAGCTACTCTTTTACCAACAAATAGTAGAATTGACAGTCACTTTATAACGCCCACACGGCTGAAAGGACGAACATGTATTGTGTGGCGGGGATTCGAACCCGCGACCCTCTGATTAAGAGTCGAGCACCGTAACCACTTGACCATGTCAGTTCCCCACACACACCTATTTATATTTAAAGTACGCGTTCTTATTTTACAGTAAACTAAATAATTTAACAGGACTGGTAAAGTTGTTAATAATCCATCTGGCTAACTATTAGGAGTATAGTTCTATGGACTTTAAGGAATTCATAAAATAAAATAAAAGTTGGAGAGACGTTGAATATTTTGGGAAAGGATAAAATGCGACACCAATGTGTCACGAAAGAACTAAAACTGTTAGTAATTCCTGGCAGAAAATCTTTTAACGAGATTGTCAAGTAATTAAATAATAAAACAACTCAAACCTGAAATTCAATTTATAACCTTACATGATGAAATAGCAATTACTTATTTTGTAGTTTGTTGAAGTTAAGCACAAAGCTACACAATAGGACATCTGTGCTGTGCCCACCACGAGTAACGAAACCCGGTTTTTAGCGTTGTAAGTCTGTAGATATATGCTGAACCATTAAAGGGCAGCACCGTTTGAATATTTTTGTTACACAATTATTTCTAATAATTTTTATATTATTATTTTCATTATATATTTGTATGATTATTTTTTGTACAGTTTGAGCATACAAGCTATTGTTTTCGTACACTTCCAAACTGTTTAAAGTTGCCAAGAAATAGTTCATTAATCGTGTAATCCTACAATTATTTTATATATATTTGATTTCAAAAGATAGAAGTTGAGGTTACCATTGATTAACGTGGTCTAGCATAACTCGATGGCTAAGGCATCCGACTTGCAATCTGTGGGGTCGTGGATTCGAAAACCCTCCGAGTTTGTCCTTTTAGAAGTGGGAGAATTATCACGTTTCGGTCAATCCCGTTATTCGTTGGTAAATGATCTTCCAAGAGTTGACAATGGGTGACGTTGATTAACTGCTTTCCCGCTGGTCAATCACTTTCAAATTAAGGTCAGCAAGCGCAGATACCTCCCTAATAGTTTCACTCGAACTTCAATAAATAAACAAATAAATGTTTAATTTACAAATTATGATATTCCTTTATAAAGCTATAACTTGTAAAGAATGAGCTATAGTTAATTTAAAAAAATATATTTAATTATATTAAAAACAAAAGTGTAATATTGGTTTTGTATAAATTAATCAAATGTCTTAATATTAGCGACCCCAAGTGGCACACCGTTGTATCTGCAGAGCTAGCCCTTTGTGTGGCTTTGTACTTAACAACAAACAAACTTAATATTATCTTAAAAAAGGGTGGAAAAATATTTACCATCTGGAAATATATGTGTGAAATACTGTAAACTAACACGGTATATTGTTACAGATAAAAGAAAAAGTATAACGCGATATTGACAGGTAAGGTGTTCAAGTCATCTGTAGGCCTAGCAAAGAGTGAAACGTTACGTACGGTTACTCGTTCTTCTGACACTGTAGCTTGGATTTTAAATTAGAAAATTAATATTCAGTGAAGGAATGCCGTTTAACCGGTTCGATATGTTATTATAACCAGCAAGGTAATTTCCGAGTAAGTGAACGCTGAGAAATTTGAAGCTTATTGGTTGATTTGTACATGACGTTGTTGTACGAATCTTTAGTATTGTTGTTTTGTTTTGATAAGGAAAGTTAGGCCTTGGTCTTTAATTAAAAAACAACAACAACAAACAAACAAACAAATTAACAGGTATTTTAATACATTTTGGTTCTGAATTATTAAATTACTTCTAATTTCCATTTGTAAATATCTAATACTGTTCTTACCTGAAGGTATCATACGATTCATGGCCTCCAATAAATATGATTCAAGGTCTGGCATGATCGGGTGGCTAGAGCCCTGGTTTTGTTATAACGGTACGGTTAATCCCAGTACTCTTTGCTAAGAGTACCCCACCTGTTTAAGATGGGTGATAGTAACTAGTTGCTATCCTTCTAGTCTTACAGTACTAAATTAGGGACGATTAGCGCAGACAGCCCTCGAGTAGCTTAGCGCTAAATTCAACAAATGACCAAACTGACTCCTGCCCCATTAGGAGGAAAAGGTCTAGAGTACATCTTACCTTCCCAGGTCTACAAACCAACAAGGCCTTAAACTCCGTTATCGAAAAAGAACGCCCTTTTAAGCTTTCTACATCTATATATCTCATGTTTGTATTTGCTAGTTTCTTGAGTTCGAAGCTCCTTCAGTCCGACTATAGAGACTATTTGATACAGAGCCACCATCCACAATAACATTAGATTATGTTTTAATTCAAAATCCACATTAGTCGTCAACCAAAAAAACAACAGACACACTTGTTTCTCAATACATCCTTGATTTTCACCGATGTCTCGCAATATTACTGTGAAATAAGACATCTACATGTAAAATTAAACACGTGAACAGAACAAGCCAACTATCCTTGAGAGAAGAGATAAATATCCAATGTCAGCAAGTGATATTCTTGTAGGTTTAACATCGCTTTATGAGTTCCAGGTCCTACGTCGCCCTTGGAAACATTCCTTCCTGACCGACCGCATTTACTTTCATAGTAAGAATACTGACTTCGAGTATAGTTTTTGTTTCTGTCCTAACCTCTGTGTGCGAGGTTTTTCTTTTACATATACGAACACTCCTTACAAGTAGAGGTGTATGAACTTATTCAGTTCTTATATTCATGGGAGCATTGTACTGTAGTAGACGTGAAACAGAAAACGTGATAGTAATTTTTTTTATATTTTAAACGTTCCTCTCTAATCTGAAAGCTTAGCTTCGAATGCAACAGGTGGCGCTCAGATACGCATTTTTCTTTTTCCCCCAGACTTGACCAGAGATTATTTGAAATTGCCAAGTAAGAAATAAGAAAAAACACAAACAAAAAATAAAAACACGCTAATGGTTGGGAATTCACCCTGAACTAGATATATATAGGGACCAACAAGTCGCCTACAGTGCTATGCTGCTCGAATCTACAGCGATTTTCCACGTCATTAAGAAATACAAACAAAAAACAATAAAGTACAAATAACCTCTATCTTGTTTACTACCAACTACCTCTACTCAGAAGTATTTACCAAATAAAACTGAACCCAGCTTTTAATATATTTAATGTATTTGTAAAAGCTAAAACAAACTTATCAATGTAACAAAAGTTCTATAGAAATCATAAAATTTAATCTGTGAGTATTAATAACAACTAACACAGCATCCCTTAACATAAGACATTTTTAAGATCAAGTATGTTGTGTTTCAAACGTGTTTCATAATTTATGGAAACTAATAGTGAATTGTTATAGAAATGAAGAGACACATTATATTGTCTAAGATTTAGAAGAGTTTTAAATTCCTTTAGCCAGGTAAAACTTTGTTTTTGGCAGTCTTTTACAAGTGACCAAGAAAAAGAAGAATGATTAGTGTGTGTGTGTGAAGTGTGCGCACCTGAAGGTTCTTGGTTTGTGTTCCGTTGTTGCAAAAACGCGCTCCGCTCTTTCGGGACGAAGGATAAATGACTATTCAGTCAGACAAGAGCGATCCAAGAGTAGTGCTGGGTGATTACTGCTTTCTTTATAACCTGTCTTCTCGAAATTATGCATTTATGTATTTCCTGTGTAACGAAAATTTGGACTGTTGGAGATAGTTTCATCACGTTGGTAAATATATCATTGACTGTGAAGCTAAGTCAGTAGAAACAGCTTTAAAATGTATTCCTTACGAGAATCGTAAATAAGAAAGAAAACAATGATGATAGATTTTGTCCACAGAAAACACGAATTTCAATCTTAAAACACATGATTCAATATTGTAAACATATTTATTTAACATTAATGATTTCAAATCACAAGAAACGTTTGGTGAACACTCAACATACATACATTCTGCTTTTCTTTAAATTGGAAGTTTCTCTTCCATAAGAGTGAAAATATATTGTGAAAATCCCGCGCAAAATCTGGGTTACCTAATGTAATTGGTGCTTATATATTAAAATGTTATCTGAGGTTTTTACATTTTGAGTGAACGATTGTTACAATTATTTTTATTGTACAGGTATAAATTGCTGAAATCCAAATATAAATACTGGAAAAACTCATAATTATTAGACTTGTTCACAACAGTGAAAATATATCATGATTGAAAACGTATGATAAAATCAAAAGATAAGCGATATTTAAAGCAACTTAATAACTTGGATACTTTCATAAAGAGTACCACAAGATCGAGTTGGGATACTGTAAATTCAGACACTAGGAGGCCAGAGTTAGTATGAAAATAAAAATACAATTTTTATTAACAATTGCTTTAATCTTAAGTTTAACTTTACATAAAAAGTCACTAAAACCTAACAGCACGAAACAAAATTTTAAACAAATTAAAGATAAAAACAAATCCCTGTTCAAAACTTGTCTTCGCAGAAATAGTCATGTTTCTGTCTTCCTAAAATATAAATAATTGCTACAGAAACACTCGTAATATAACGTGTAATTACTACCTAAGACCTCTATATATCATTCAAGATTTTACATATGATGCTGAGAATCATGCATTTGTTTGAGGAAAGATAATATGTGTTATAAAAGTAACAGTTATCTAATTATTACTTGACATATACATATCTATCAATTTAACTATTTCTGGAATATTTTGTGATATGCAATAAGATGTACATTGTTAACCAACTATTTTCGTCCCGTCTTCAAAAACTTGAAGTCACGATGTGGGGTATTAATCACTGTTTAAAATAGTTTTGTGAAAGTCAGTGAAATGGTTAACTATACTACCCGTGCAACATCTGGAACATTGTCATGATTGTTGACACGTAGCGTCTTCAAAGTCAAATTATTTCGAACAGCTACGAAAAACGGGATTCAAGAGTCTATCCATAAAATTGGTAACCACTACCAGGTGGGGTTGTGGCAAGAATTGGCACTTCCGAGGTGCTGTAAGTTGAAATGGTGGTTAGATACAAACTGGTGCTAGTAACGGTGCGATATTTCGTGCTGAAGGCGTTGTAAGTGAGTGTGTATATGTGTGTGCTTGTACTAGTAGCCATGGTAACAGTCGTGTACGATGAAGTTACCGTGCTGTATTGTGGTGGACCAGGTGGTTGGAGTTGGGTACGAATCAAGTCCTGCAACTGCTGTTGTAACTGAGATGCTTGGGTGTTGATTATGGGTTGTAAGGTGGTACTATGCGTTGTAACCGTACGAACTGTAGTGGAGAGAGATTCGGACAGTGTCCGTGAATGAGTGTTCCGACCATTGTAGAATCTAACCACCTTTGTGCTGTACACAGTAGCAGTAGTTACGTAAGACGTCGTTTTGGTAACAGTGGAATACAGAGTTGCCTGACGGTTCAGCTGTTGTAGGCCTAAGTATACAGCAGCAAGAGGGTTTCTGTTTAGAGCAGCTCCTAGTGACAGCAGTGGATTGGCAATTTGAAGGGGGAGGCTTCCTGGACTTGAGAGTGACAACATTGAGGGATCCAAGTTGGACTTCTGAAGTGACGTTTCTTGTTGGACTGATGACTGGGATACAAACGTTTCGTCTCTTAGATCATCTTCCGAATCGTCACCGAAAGGAATTTCCAATTCTGATTCCAAAGTTTCATTTAGTAAGAGGTCATCAGCTGGTACGGTGCGATAGGCCGTGATCATCTTCCGTATGATGAAACTCTCAGTAACTGTGTGCATGATTTTAGTCTCTCCATCTTCAATAGGAACCAACGAGGTGCGCCATGTGTGCTCAGTTGTAGAATAGGTTCGTGAAATCACGTGATAAGATGAACTGAGTGATGGCAGGAAGTCATTGTCTACCTTCGAGTTGTCAGTTAGTCCAATGGGTATCAATTCAGAAGGTTCGAGCGTGCGTTGAACAGTAGTTGTGATAGTTAAGGTTCGTACGGACTTTCGGCGGCCCACGTGTAACGTGACCTCACTAGTAATAGTAGTCATTTCATTAATCACACGTGATGGGTCCACTGAAATCAAAGAATGTTCAGAAATAACACCAACAACATCGTCCTCTTCTACGTTTTCTGTCTCTGTTTCCAGCTCATCCTTCTCCTGGTGGTCATTAGAACGATTCCTCAGCCTAACTTTGAACCGATTCAGTTGAACCTGGGAATATGAAAGGAGTGTATATTTTCCAATATTTTTGCATCTTTCTTTAAAAGTTAAGAACAACGTGCAGTATTTATTATTAGTCTATTTAACCTCAAAGGTTTATTACTCAATCGCTAAATAAAGAATTTGACTCATTTCTTACTATAGCTATAGCAATGATATATATTCGTAAACACCATGTCTCTTACCGTGTGAGTATTTTTTTGTCGAGGTACATATCGAAACCTTTCTATTGGTCTTCTCAGACTTCGTAATTTTAGTAGAGTATTCTCTTCATTTGAAGACTTAGATGTGGTTGGACGAGGGCGAAATCTTAGTCTTCTCGAGGTGCTTGTGCGTCCAGCGTCCAGTGATTGTGTGGGGTTGCTTGACCACTGTTGACCATTTTCTACAGGCTTGAAGGAAGACTGCAGAACAGCATTGCTAACAATACCTTCGTCTTTTTTTCGGTCGACAATGTTTTGTCTTTGTTCAACACGGCGATCTAGTGGAATTGCTATCGTTGACGTCTGCTGCTTTGAGTTGGACAAGATTGGTCTATCTTTGCTGTTACCTGCTAACGTTGCACGACTAGTTGTAAACTGCATCGCCTTTGATGGGGAAGGTTTTATATTAATGCGAGTACTAGTCGAACGGCTGGAAGTGGTGGTTAGAGGAATGCCTATTTTGGAAGAGCTCTTCAGAATCTGCGCATATTTACCATCAATATAAGTCCCGATTACACTTGTTTCTTGAAAAATCGTTGTTCCATCGTGCACATTTTTTCCCGTTACCACGGTTACCAGGCCTGTGGGATACTGTGGCAAGACGGGAGTGCGTTGCTGTGCAACAGTTGGTGCTGTTTGCGTGCTGGTAGACAAGTGCAACTTCTTAGAGGTCCCAGAAGTGGAGCGAATTACATTACGAATAGGTTTGGGGTCATAAGAATCTCTAACTGCGTTTTCTAGATCGTGGTCTGCTTTTAAAATCTGTGGGCTATCAGAGTAGCCCAAGTCTTGAATTTTCGAGTTCTCTGCATTATTAGGTGTCGTAGTCGAGGATGGGGAGGGGGGATGGGTAAGAGAAGGGGAACTCTTTGTTCCAGAATTGGCTGGTGTAAACACAATGACAGTGTTGTCAACCGTAGTTCTAAAATTCAAAAACCCGCGAACGGTTACTGTTGGTAACGCTCTTTTAACTTCTACAACTTCTGCTGCAGCAGTTGACAGGTCTTCTTCTGGGTAAAGCACTTCTGTGACCTTTACAGTCAATACTGTATAAAAAAAGTGATTAAAAACAATGATTTATCTGACACAGAACATTAGTTGCCTTAAAAACAATTATTTATCTGACACACAACATTAGTTGCCTTAAAGAAAATCGTTACTACATGCCGCACTATGCAATTTTGAGAGTAATCGTAATAAATACGAAACCATTTCAGTTCAAATACATATAAACGAGATCCGTTCAAGTCACGCTGAGAATTTGAACAATCATAAACAATTTGATGTCAAAAACTTGTTATCCCTAGTGGCACAGCGGCATGTCTAAGGACTTCTAACAATAGAAACCAGGTTGCGAAACCCATCGGGAGCAGAGCCCATCGCGTAGCTCAGTGCTTAACTTCAACCAATCAAAAAGTTCATATGTGCATCAAAATACCCTCAAAAATGCAATCTTTCATAGTTACGTTGTTTCTAACAAATGTTGAGCTTAGTAGCGATAACTTCGTCATATTTTAGTGTTGTAACTCTTGAGTTACTCTTTTACCAACGAATAGTGGGATTTACTGTTACATTATAACGCTTCAATGGCTGAAAGGAAGAGCGTACTTGATATGACGGGGATTTGAACCCGCTACTCAGATTGTGAGTTAAGCGTCCTAACCATCTGGTCATGTCGGGCCACATTGGCATTTACAGAAAAAATTGGATTTGTTGGTTTCTTTACAGTTAATGTAGTTTGCGTAATAAGCATATGAAGCGTACCTAGGGCCTTTTCTGAGAAACAGAAACTATTATTTGCTGGAATTGCCAACTTTGACCTATAGAATCCAGTATTACAAAAACAAATAATGTAAAGCTAGAAATAAACAACTTTAAAACACTAAACTTCGTTATTTCGCTTTATTAGGGCACTCAGCATCAGTCCGGTGTGGCCAGATGGTTGAGGCACTCGACTCGTAAACCAAGGGTCACGGGTTCGAATATCCGTCACACCAAACATGCTCGCTCTTTCAGCTATGGGAGCATTATAATGTGACGATCAATCCCACTATTTGTTGGTAAAAGAGTAGCCCTATAGTTGGTGGTGGATGGTGATGAGTGGCAACCTTCCCTATAGTCTTACACTGCTACATAAGGGACGGCTTGTGTAGCTTTGCGCGAAATTCAAAACAAACCAAACCACTCAACATTTCGCTTTACAAGCTCCTTCAGGGTTTTTCATTAAAAAGAGAAACCGAACCTGACCGTCCAAAGCCTAAATGATTCAGATAGTAGATTCTAATCGAATGCATAACGTGCTTATTGTTGACGTAATTAACTGCTACCTGTAGTAAACAAAAGTTCTATCAACGGGATGATAAAAAAATAAGATAAAAAAATAAAATAATTAAAACTAGAGCAATTTTTATACCTATTCATCTTTGGTCGTAGTTGTTCGACGACAATAATTTCTTTTAATTTTCTGTCAATGTACTTGGCGGTTTTATAGCGGTTTCATTTTATGGTGAAAAGTGGTTTCAAATTAGTTGTTACTTGTCTCTGATTAGTTAAGAAATGGTATATAACTGGTTTTTGATGACGAGAAACCCCCTTGAAATAAAAATGTATCTCAGAACGGCTGGTATGGGTATTGACACATGTATTGATAAGGAAAGATCAAAGTTTCGACCTACCTATGTCATCTTTAGGTTAAGAAAGAGAGAGTTTGCAAGTGACCATTGTCGGACACATGTCTTAGGGACGAGAGTATATACGGGTACGGAATTGTAGGGGGCGTTGCAGTTGAATGTTAGGTTATTAATTAGTATAGGTATAAAGGTGTTCCTTTATTTTGGCTTAATTTAGGTTTTAGTTGCCGTATAAGTAGGGCTTCTTTGATTTTGCATTTGTTTATATTTGTTTCCCTACTTAATATCTGGGTGTTTTCTATGGTTATGTTGTGTTTATTTGATTTGCAGTGTTCAAAAAAGTGTGAAGGTGTTTCCTTGAGTTCTTTGAATCTAGTTTCTATTTTATTACTTGTGTCTCCAATATAGAAGTCGTGGCAGTTGTTGCATTGTATTTTATAAATTATATTGGTGTTGTGTTTGTCAGTGTAGTTTTTACATAGTATAGACTTTAGTTTTGTACCTGGTTTTTGAATACGTTTGGTTTTTACTGGAATGTTATGTTTTGTTATACGTTTTTTTCCAAATGTTGGTTATTTTTTTGCTGATGTCGGGAGCATATGATATGCATCAGTATAAGGTTTTGTAGTTTGTTATATCTTGGGATTTATTGTTGTTTGTTTGTTGTTGGTCTAGGTGTGTGCATATAATTTTTTTCCACGGTTTTTTTGAGGAAATTGTTGATGTTGATGAAGAGTTGTTTTATGTTATTGATTTCATCAATAATTTTATCAGGTGAATATAGTCTTGTGGCTGTGTTCATTTGGTTTCTTAGTATGTTGAGTTTTTGCTTTTTTGCATGTGCTGAGTCACAAGGAATGTATAGTAAAATATGGGTGATTCTTCTATGGATTTCTATTTTGAATTGTGTATCAGTTCTTTTGATCTTGAGATTAAGAAATGCTATTTGTTAGTTTTTCTTGTTCATAGGTGAACTTAATGTTGGGGTGTATCGAGTTAACGTGATTGTAAAAACTAAGTGTGCACTCTATAGAGGCAAATTCAGCAACTGTATCGTCAACATGCCTGAACCAATGTAGTGGTGGGTGTAAGGCTGAATTGATCGCTTGAGATTCAATCTATGTCATAAAATTGTTGGCTAGAACTGGTGATACGGGATTTCCCATACTTAGGCCATTTATTTGTAGACAGTTTTGGTTATTGAATATAAAGTTAGTTTTGGTGGTAGTGAATTCTATAAGGGTTGCTGTTTGGTTGCTGGGGATGTTTGGGTTTGGGTTTATAACTGTGTTTTCTTCATGCTGTTGTTTATAAAGAGCGTCCTTGTGCATTAAGTTATTCCGGTTTCTCATGTGTACGTGTGATGGCTGATGGTACATGTACACTGGTGCACAATATTGAAGAGAGTACACTCATATTTAAAATGCAAACACGTTTTTATGTGATAGTTGGCTTTATTGCGAAGTAGGGCAGTGATGTGATATTTTGAAAATTGGCCTTTTCTGGTTGAACCTGACCGTTCTATAACATTAATCGGCAGTTCAGGTTTCCTGATTATAGTTTTTATTTTCTTCAATTAGAGTTCTTATAAAATAACATTTTTGTGTTATATTTTGGACATTTATTTCTGTTTTGTTTTGGCCTGGCATGGCCAAGCGCGTAAGGCGTGCGACTCGTAATCCGAGGGTCGCGGGTTCGCGCCCGCGTCGCGCTAAACATGCTCGCCCTCCCAGCCGTGGGGGTGTATAATGTGACGGTCAATCCCACTATTCGTTGGTAAAAGAGTAGCCCAAGAGTTGGCGGTGGGTGGTGATGACTAGTTGCCTTCCCTCTAGCCTTACACTGCTAAATTAGGGACGGCTAGCACAGATAGCCCGCGTGTAGCTTTGTGCGAAATTCCAAAACAAACAAACTGTTTTGTTTCTTTTTATGTGGGAAGTATGGTGCTAATATTCAAGCATCACAATTCTTGAAAAGTTTACTCAATGTTACAAGGTGAATATTCGTTGCACAAAACGAATATTCTTAGTTCATAACAAGTGTTGTTCTTTCACTACACAGTTGCGATCAATTCTATTTAATTCTCTGATAATTACACCTTCTTTTGGAAGCTTTGAGATGATGGGAGATTACGTTAAGAAAGAGAGGTTTTTCATTGGTTTCTAAAATAGCGTAGATTGTATATTATTGTTATTGTTGATACTTAAGGTAACACAATATAGATTGTATATTATTGTTATTGTCTATCTTTAAAGTAACAGAAGGTAGATTGTATGTTATTGTTATTGTCGATCCTTAAGGTAACCCAAGGTAGATTTATATTATTATTATTGTCTATCTTTAAAGTAACACAAGGTAGATTGTATATTATTGTTATTGTTGATCCTTAAGGTAACACAATATAAATTGTATATTATTGTCATTGTCTATCCTTTAGGTAACACAATGTAGATCTTTATTATTGTTATTGTCGACCCTTAAATTAACACAAGGTAGATTGTATATTATTATTATTATTGTCGATCCTTAAGGTAATACAGGGTAGATTGTACATTAGTGTTATTGTTGATTCTTAAGGTGACACAAGGCATATTGTATATTATTGTTGTTGTCAACTCTTAAGGTAACACAAGGTTGATTATATATTACTGTTATTGTCCAAACTTAAGATAACACAGTGTAGATTTTATATTATTATTATTGTCGATCCTTTAGGTAATACAGGGTAGATTGTACATTAGTGTTATTGTTGATTCTTAAGGTGACACAAGGCATATTGTATATTATTGTTGTTGTCGGTATTTAAGAGAACACAATGTAGATTTATATTATTGTTATTGTCGATCTTTAAAGTAACCCGAGGTAGATTGTATATTATTGTTATTGATCCTTATGATAACACAATGTAAATTGTATATTTTTGTTATTGTCGATCCTTAAGGTAATACAAATTAGATTGTATATTATTGTTATTGTCGATCCTTAAGATAACACAAGGTATATTGTATATTATTGTTACTGTCGATCCTTAAGATAACACAAGGTAGATTGTATATCATTGTTATTGTCGATATTTAAGAAAACACAGTGTAGATTTATATTATTGTTATTGACAATCCTTAAGGTTATCCAGTGTAAATTGTATATTATTGTCATTGTTTATCCTTAAGGTAACACAATGTAAATTTATGTTGTTGTTATTTTCGACCCTTAAATTAACACAAGGTAGATTGTACATTATTATTATTATCGATCCTTAAGGTAACACAAGGCTGATTATATATTATTGTTATTGTCGACCCTTAAGGTAACACAAGGTAGATTTTATATTTCTGTTATTGTCGATATTTAAGAGAACACAATGTAGATTTATATTATTGTTATTGTCTATCTTTAAAGTAACACAAGATAGATTGTATATTATTATCATTGTTGATCCTTAAGGTCACACAAGGTAAGTTGTACAGTATTGTCGTTGTCTATCCTTTAGGTAACGCAATGTAGATGTATATTATTGTTATTATCGACAATTAAATTAACACAAGGTAGATTGTATATTATTGTTATTATCGACAATTAAATTAACACAAGGTAGATTGTATATTATTGTTATTATCGACAATTAAATTAACACAAGGTAGATTGTATATTATTATTATTGTCGATCCTTTAGGTAATACAGGGTAGATTGTATATTAGTGTTATTGTTGATCCTTAAGGCGACACAAGGTAGATTGTATATTATTGTTATTGTCGATCCTTAAGATAACACAAGGTAGACTGTATATTATTGTTATTGTCGGTATTTAAGATAACACAAGGTAGATTGAATATTATTGTTACTGTGGATCCTTAAGATAACACAAGGTGGATTGTATACCATTGCTTTTGTCGATCCTTAAGATAAAGTCAGTAAAATCTATGTTTCTCTTGTAATTCGTGTGATTCAGGGTGAATTGGATGTTAGGGTCTATGGAACTTAAGAGATTTAAAAATTGGATTAAAGGAGGAACACCATGGTTCCATAGTCAAGAGATCAGGGCGGTGCTGGTATATTGAAGTCACTTCAATTGCCGTTGTTTTAAAAATGTGTATAAATATTACAGTATAAATCACAGAAACTTTATTAGACATGGAGACACCACTTAGTTAGATATATAGTTTGTTGTTAAAACAAAAATATTCATTATGAAGGATAAAATGTGAGATTTCTCCAATAGTATCAGTTGTCAATTTCACATCTCCAAACTGCTTATGTGACTCGACATAAATTTAGATAATACATTGTTTATTACAGCTATTAAAATATCAAATGCACATAATTATGTTTCAAAGAAATTAAATAGTTAATGTTAGGCTGTTTAACGCCAAAAGCTGACAAAGCAACAAAACCAATATAAATTAAATGTTTAATAAAAATCAGCCTAGACTGCGTGGTAAAAAGATTTATTATAACAATTTGGATGCAATCATCACCTATCCCAGGTGCCTGATTCTAGTCTTGAACAAATGCCATCTGAGGAATGATTTATGAAAGAAAAAAAAATCTAATATACTACATGTGCATAGTTGAGGTTAAAATTTGTAATAGACCGATTTAGGGGAATATGGAGACAACAACAAAACACGTGCAGTCTAGCGTGATTCTTATTAACAAAACACGCAAAGCCTAGCGTGATTTGTTTTGTAAAATTAGGCTTACTGTTTCATTTACTTCAACAGTTTTTAACGTTTGATACTATAATATGTACTATTTTCTACCTGACCTTTGTACATGTCGTTTTTCTTTGGAAAGTCACAAATGTAAAAGTCACATGTGAAGTAGTGATCTTGGCCCATTTAGAAAACACACGCAATAGTATATACAGTTTATAGTTTTTTAAAAGGTAGAACCAAAAATCATTCTGGAAGTTTCTTTAGAAATGAAATCGTCACGGTTAATTATGTCAGGGGGCGTTGCTGTTTTAATGACTAGTTTGGAAGTGTTACTCGGGCAAATCTGGTAACAAAAGTCAGTGCCAACTGATAAAATAAAATTGTAAAACAATAAAGAATCGCTAGGAAAAATGAGTATCGAAATTCGTAGAATAAAAACAGAAGTCTCAAGTTAATACAGATGGTGAGAACCACAGTAAATAAAAACTTTATCTAAGCTGTCATGTAGTGGTATAATGAAGGCCAACCGCATTTTCTGTGCACGTTGGAGGGGAAAATAGCAAACTTTAATCCCGTTATAGGTTCCGTTAGGTGGCGTTAATTTTTTTTTGCATAACTTATAAAAAAAATCAAAGGAAGTGTAGAGGCAGCCATCAGCGATAAGCTAGAATACGTTAGGTAATATAACTTTATGTGTGGATTTCATTACGTACAATGGCTTTATTATAATAGTACGTACAGTAAAACCTGTCTAAGCCGGAACCTGCATAGGGCGGAAACCTGTACACGCCGGAAATATCAAAATTTTGCAGCATTATTTTAAGATTTCTCTTATAAAAGGCCCCCCTATATGGCGAACCTGCGTTGTTTCAGAAAACTATCTTTCATGTACCTCATCTATCAACAAGTAGGATTAGAACTTGAGTAAGGAGGATAAAATGTTTTTGATTAAATATTAATTTCTATGAATATTAATAAATTCTTTTTAATGAATAATTTGTTTAGATGTTAATAAATTCTCGGACATTTTGTTACAATAAGTATTCGTTAAATATATTCTGTTCTTCTTTCTGCCGTCATTGTTTTTGCAGTTAAGTTAGATTCATGATTTGTAGAAATATATTTATCTTTTAAGTGCAAAATTCTACTCTTTAAATAATTCTGACGAAAAAATAAATGCTTATCTTCCCTAATTTTAAAATTTAGGGAAATTTACTTAATAACCTCATTTTAAAAAGAAGCTACTAAATACCCTCACTTTTTTAAAAGTTGTTTGTTATGACGATTCTAGTGAAATCCAAACTCTGATTGAGAAGATTGATGCAGATGATTCTGTGAACATGAAAAGTTTTGTGAACGTTGAAAGTAATGCTTTAACAGAAACTGATGAAATCGATTTAAAATCTATAGTAGAATCGCAAGATGTTAACAGTGTGAGAAATTTAGAAGATGGATGGAAAAGATAGTGATGAAAAGAAATTCCTACTTCATCACAAGTGTTGAGTTGTATTAACGCTATCAAATTGTATGCAAAAATGAAAGGGGGGAAAATAAACTTCATGAAAAAGCCAATTAAAAAAGTGCAACATTTGAAACTGGACACTTCCTTAAAATAAATTTGATTAAGATTTTGTGTACTTATGTATATTTTGAATGTCTGTTTTTGTTATTATTCTAATAACTATAGCATGAACAGTATAATGACTTTATTCACAAACGGAATATTATCTAAGCCGGAAATTGTACGCGGTCCCGTGCGATTCTGCCTTAGGTTTTACTGTATTTTGTACGTATTATGAGATCATGCGAGGAATTTCTGCGTAGAACGTATTTAAAATAAATATATTTTATGAGGATTCACACTTAAGGTTTACGGTTAATTTTTGTTCACATATATATCTTTAATAAATTAGTAATAAAGAGTAAGTTGGTTAATTAAAGAAATCTTTATATGGTGTAATGAAAAACTATTCCTCGCAAGGAATGGAGTGATTACATTATATATACATAATATAAATAGTTACACAGATAGATACATAGATGCATATATATACACACACATACCTACGTACATACAAATACATGTATGTGTTACGTATATACATTAATATTATTTCTACTCACACATATTTCATCAATGTTATATCTTCTCAAACACACTTGTTTTATTAACGTTATTCCTACTTAAACACATGTGTTTTATTAATATTATAATACCAAGATCACTTTAAGAATTGAGAACAAATTTGATAAAATACCCTCACTTTGAACACTATAAAATGGAAAGAAACGAGTTTTTTTTCACGAAGCAATGAAATATGATGGTGCTATATAGACAATGAAATACACTTTTTTTTTAAGGCACGGTATGGCCAGATGGATACGGCGCTTGACTCGTATTCTGAGAGTTGCAGGTTCGAATCCCCTTCACACCAAATATGTTTGCCCTTTCAGCCGTGGGGTCATTATAATGTGACGGTCAATCCCATTTCTCGTTGGTAAAAAAGTAGCCCAAGAGTTGGCGGTGGGTGGTATGACTAGCTGCCCTCCCTTTAGTCTTACACTACTAAATTAGGGACAGCTAGCCCAGATAGCCCTCGTGAAGCTTTGCTCGAAATTCAAAACAAACGAACTATATTTTTTCACGAAGCACCAGTAAAAGTATCTGTTTCTGAGATGCGGACATAAGCACAGATGTATTTAGTGTAATACACGATGGGTCATAGTTCATTCAACTGAAGAAGACTACAGTTTCAAGCCTGGTTGTGATATGATACGTTATTTTTGTTCGTATCGACATCAGAAAATCACAACTCTCGACTGCTACTTAGTAGTATCATAATACGGTTCTACTCGTACTAGATGTACACTGACATCATAACACCAAGCCTTGCTAGATGTTCACTGGTATTATAACACCAAGCCTTGCTAGATGTACACTGATATCATAACAGCATAATCTTATTCTTGCTAGATATATCATAACGCCTCACATTTAGTTTTACTTTAACATGTGATAGGTTTATATTGGTATGTTGATATAGAACAGTTTGTTCTTTATAGATTTATACTGATATGTTGATAGAGGACAGTTTATCATTGATAGATTTATATTGGTATATTGATGTAGAACAGTTTATCATTGACAGATTTTTATTGGTATATTGATATAGAACAGTTTATTATTGATAGGTTTATAATGATATGACGATATCAAATATTTATCGTTTGTTAGTTTATATTGATACATTGATGTATCTTATGTGAAAACTAACTAAAAATAAACTGAAAAGGAAAGACATCCTATTGGAGTTTAGCCTAATTATTATTAAAAACCTCTGATTCACATATTTTAATTTTCGTGGATACAGAACAAGTACTAATCTATTTTGACTTTAGATATAAGTTTAGAGATGTTGTTTCGTGCACTCAGATTCCTATCAATATAGGCCCGGCATGGCCAAGCGTGTTAAGACGTGCGACTCATAATCTGAGGGTCGCGGGTTTTCATCCCCGTCGCGCCAAACATGCTCGCCATTTCAGCCGTGGGGACGTTATAATGTGACTATCAATCCCACTATTCGTTGGTAAAAGAGTAGCCCAAGAGTTGGCGGTGGGTGGTGATGACTAGTTGCCTTCCCTCTAGTCTTACACTGCTAAATTAGGGACGGCTAGCACAGATAGCTCTCGAGTAGCTTTGTGCGAAATTCCAACAAACAAACAAACCTACCAATATAACTCTTCATTCCAGCAGCTTTGACGTTTACACAAATATGATTTGTACCAAATAGTTTTTAAAACCATTTTCTTGTAACGAAAATCGCTGTCTGTGTTGTCATATTGGCCACTTGAACTCAGTCACTAAACAAACCTAGCATTGTCTGGTGGTTAGGTAGCTCGAGTCTCCATCTCTGGGAAGCGAGTTCAAATCCCGTTACCGAACATTTTCATCTTTTCAGTTGCCCCCTCTCAGTGGCACAGCGGTATGTATGCAAACTTACAACGTTAGAATCTAGGTTTCGATACCCATGGTGGGCAAAGCACAGATAGCCCATTGTGTAGGTTTGTGCTTAATTACAAACAACAACATCCTCTCAGTTGTGATGGAGTTATGATGTAATAGTCAATCTTAGTTTTTGTTGGTAAAAGAGTATTCCGAGGGTTGGGGGATGAAGTTGACCAGCTGTGTTCTCTTTAGTCTATTATTTCTAAAATAGAGATGGTTAGCGCAAATAGCCCTCGAGTAGCATTGCGCGAAATTTCGAAAGCAAAATAATAAAACTTTGAATCTGTGATTGTATGTGATGCATTATTGTTTGTTTTAGCGCAAGGCCACACTGGGTTATCTATTCTGTCCTACCGCGAATTTTAGTAAACTTTCCGCTGGTTCATCAAGAAGGGAGAGGTGTGAATAGCTTACAATTGTTCTAACGTAATACGTAAGTACCATGGCTCGTAATAACCTTAATGAGTCGGGTATGTTACGGGTGCATTCACATTAAACCTAAAGTTTGAGTATTATAATATATATATATATATAAAGCAACTAAACATTTATATGGGACAATATAGTGAACTTTAAGATAAGTGAATCAGAAAACTTAAATTTGAATATAAACCTGTTTGATTTATTAGGTGTTAGTGAATTTAAATAAGTTTTACAAACGCTTCTCAGTATTAGACTATATTGTAATTAACGTGACGTACATTGTTAGCACTACTGCAGTTGAAGTCCGTGACAAGTCCCGGAAACTGCTACAATTAAATTATGATGTCTAGCGGATGTGACGTGTTTTAGAGCAAAGATATTGTGACCGATTTTGTTAGGTGACATTTTCTGAAGCCAGTAATTACGTTCTAATTATATATTTACATATTTCTATGTTGAATACCCATATAAGAGGTGTGGGTTTTAGCTTGCGTCTCTGATCACGCTAAAGAAATATGCTCATTTGGGCTAATTATAGGTTAGAATATATTTAACGCATAATTGAGAACATTTTGCTTCTCAAACTATTTATATAAAGTTGCGGTGAAACGGAATGCATAAAAACTATATTCGGATATTTTATACTTTCATGAGTAATGTGCTACCTTTGAAAATTGATAATTTTTGGTATAGTATATAAAAGCTGTTTCCGATGCAAAATTTTCGTACACTCAGATTATACGATTACATTCAAACAAAATAATATCGCTTGTACTGAACAACGTTGGAAATATAGCTGTAACTGAAGCACCAGAACCGTCTAGAAAGAGACCTGCAACAAGCCATATTTCAGACATGGTTAAGTAATGTACGATGCTTTTGTAACGTGTAAGAACCTTCGAACTAAAAGTTCAGTGACAAAAGCTATCTAGACTCACCGGGCAACAGTACGCCACATAATTAAGAAGGAGCTTCATCTTGAAAAGCGACATAAGTCACGTGCACAGAAGTTAATTCTATGACATATTTGTTTAAAGATCACATATGTCACGTAACTGGAAAATGAAACAGGTATTCATACTATTTCATACAAATACTATCCGGTCATGTCTGTTGATCTTTGTGCTATCTGACAGTTAAAACTGGCGTTTGTAAACTATTTTTATTGTACACTAGATACAGTAGAGAAACCATACAGGAAGGAGTGGTGTCCTTTGGACATGATAGTCTTCAGACTGAAGCTTTTGCATTGAAAAATATATTTTTGGATTATTAGCAAGATGCACAGTCCGTCAGAAAGAGCACGACCGGACATAGAACGTAGGTTGTAACGGTGTAGTGAGGCTCGAAAACTGTCTTAATCTAATTTTCTGTGTAATCAACTTATTCTGATTTGAAGTTTATAATGATAATTTCTAAGCAAATGATTATAATTATTTGGAAAGTATTATTCAGTACTGGAACACTAACATTATCAATTAATACCATTAATTTAAAATCATAAATCTGTTTTAATAAAGGATATGTAAACAACGTTTCGGTGAGTAAACACACTATCAACATCCTAACAGATAAACACAGATCTAAAAGCATGGCACGTGAACATTGAGCACCGAAATGTGTTTAAAAGATATACATACATTTACTTTTGTAAACACTATTCTTGAAGAGCTATTTAAGGATTGTCCTAATTAGACGACATAACACAGTAGGTATGCATATTGTTTACGTATATTACTGTACTGTAACACAGTAGATATAACAGTTTGCAATACACACGTTTCATGAGTGGATAGAAACAACAGTCTAAATATTTTAGTTGAAATTGTCAAGCTTGGCGCCAAATATTTGTCCTTTCTATTTTTGGAGTAGGGCCTTGACATAGTAACCCATTAAGCAGTGATAGAAAAATGGGTTTATTGACTGATGTTGTATCCGAGAATAACCACTGTGACCTTGTTATATATACCAAATATAGCTCCTCAGAGATTTCAAATGTAACTTAACCACACGGTGAAAAGGGGGTTTCGAAACAAGTGTAAACAACTTTCGAAGGTATTATTAAAATATTTGTGACAAGACTGAAAGCTTTTAAAACAATATTCAGTTCAGGGTCGGTCACAAAGGTAAACACATAATTTTAACGTTAGTTTCTCATCAAATAAATAAGAAATGTTGTATTGTAAAAACGGCTAGTATGGGTATTGACAAAGAGGTTAACCTGAAGATCGAACCGTTGTTTTGTACTTTATTGTAATTAGAGTGTAAATACCCATACTAGCCGATTTGAGAATAAAATTATACTTCAAATGGGTTTCTCGTCATTATGAAGAAATGCTGTTTTTTTTTCTAATTTAACATTAAAAAATGTTTAAATAATTACGTTAAAAATTAAAATTTCATTTCTCGTAATTATAGTTTTGATTTGTAGTTAAGCGCAGAACTTCGCAATAGGCTATCTGTACTCTGCCCACCATATATAGTTAAACACAAAGTGAAGACTTATTTCGGGACGAAATCCAGTCAAGTGAAATAGTTAATATAGGTTTAAATCCAGTGAAGGCTGTGTTCTTTAGGGGTGGAATCCAGTCTTCACTGGATTTAAACCTTATTAACTATTTTACTTGTGCCTCAATTTTCATTTTCTCTCGTTATTTTGTATATTCGAATTGTTTATTTCTGCTGTAATTACAAATACTGTTTGTTTGTTTTGTAAACCTGATGATAGAATTTTGTCGATTCCGAAACGTCTAATAAATACTTCTCGTTATTACGCTTGTTTTAATTTATCATTAAAATAATTCCTGTATCAAAGAAGCTGTTTTTTAGAATGTTATTGGTATGAGGAATACTATAGCAATGAACGTTAGAGCAACCAATCAAATAGTTCTATACGAAACAGTAAAGGTATTTTCTCCGAGAAGTAGTTAGCACTAATTTGATTTCTTTCACGTAAGACGTTCCATTAGAAAGCGCAAGCGCAGTAGGATTGTTTATCAGGAACAGGCCGTGGGGGTGAGGAGGTGACTCACCTGTTAACGGATTCAAAATCATCTGCTAGAGGCAGGTGTTATTTATTGATCATAAAATCAAAGATACTATACACTTTAAAATATTTTACTGGAACTAAGGAGAAACAGCAAGAAAAGTGGTTTTCGAAAAGCAGTTATTAAACTTTAAGCAACGCTAAAAACAAGAACTGAATTTTACATACTAAAGATTATTATATCTTCCTTTCCAACCACTTCTACATAAATGAAATAAATGGTTACATTTTTATACATGATTCATAGTTCATAAAATAACCTTTAATAGGTAGTAATACAAAGTAACACAATGGTTATCGGCGCTAGCCATCCTTAATTTAGCAGAGATTTGGCTATGCGTTTAACAACGAATAACAGTAGGATTTACTATCACATTCTAACGCCCGCAAGAGTGAAAGAGAGAGCGGGTTCGGTGATGAGGGTTCGAACCTCCGACCGTCAGGTTGCGAGTCAGGTGCCTTAACGTTACACCAGGCTGGGTTATGATATTTGTTTATATATTAGTGGTTCGAATAACCCATATATTTATACGATAAACGAATCTTTGGGAATAAAATATTTTTGGTGTATGTATCGGGTAATATACTTCCATAGTTTACATATTTTTTCGAGTGCTTGTATTTATTTCTTCTTTATTTGCAACTCCAACTAGACAAGTTTCTCGTTGGTGTGTGTTAGTTTAGACAACCAGTTTTGTAGGTTAACAACCCCATAAGTGCCTGAGAATAAAATCAACTTCTGTTTGTACTCATCTACCCACTTACAGCGAAATTCAAAGTCAACCTAGCCAGTAATACAGCTAATTAGATATACTTTTATTGTGTTTGTACTTATAAAGATTAAAATGCACCCTTGCTGTAAACGATAATTTTTGACAGTAATTCCAATAATATCTCACAAGGTTTAGACCAGCTAAGGAGATTTAGGTAAGTCCTGTGTGTATATATATTAAGCTAATAATACAAAAGTTTTTTTTTTTTTATAAATAAAAGTATAATGCTAAACAATAAATGCAAATAAAAAGTAATGATATACAATAATTAGTACAACCAATAAGGTTAATGAAAGTAACAATAAATAAATAACATAAAAGTAGAGATGTTGCGAAATGTGCTCGTATGAATGTAATCAACCAACTATTTGGAGTTGTGTTCCAGGTTGGTTGTTTTGAGGCACAGAGCTGCACAGTAGGCTGTTTATATTGTGTCCGTCACGTATATCGACCTTAGTCTTTAGCGTTGTGCTTTTATATTTATAATTAAGCCTTTGGATTTGTCATTATGGTACCACGTGGGGCTACAGTTTAGGTTTCAGATATATAAGCTAGGGTGCGATATTGAGGTTTTTCTTTTTTATGATTGGTTGCCTGCTTCTTTGTGAAGCTACAAAAAAACTTTTATGGTCTTCCCGCTGCGGGTATCGAAACCCAGTTTTTACCCTTTTATGTTTGATCACTATAACGTTAGAATTTTATTTTGGGTTCCTCTTTTTATTTGTTGATCAAGTGTTCGTTTACTTAAATTATTGTTTTTTTAACTGTTTTCTTTTAAATCTAAGTAAAGATAAATATTTATTTTGTTTATTGTATCATCGACTCTGTGTCTTTTTCTTTTCTCTAAGTCGCGAAACTTTCACATCAAGACCTCAGTTTTGCGTGTCAACCCAGTAGTGAGAGGTGCATTCCACATTAGAAAAGGTCTCCTCAACATTATAATGGGTGTCCTTAACATTAGAAGTAGTGACCTCAACATTATAAGAGGTACCCTGTTTTAGGAGAACCATGATTGTAAGTCTTCAGAAAATGTTGTATTATTCAGAGAGAGAGAAAAAAAAAAAGGTACTTTTTCATTAATTCTTTACGATGGCCTGCAGAGAAATGTAGGCTTTTGTACTTGACATTAGATGTGTAGCTGTGGTTTGAAATAAAAGTCAGTACGACAGCTATATTATCAGATTTTATGTATATATGGACCGGATTCTTTGTATTAGATGTCTATGACTTGGCGATAATTTTCAACTATATATAATTAGTTCACAGTCCACTTGTTTTAATATAATATATTAAAGCAAGTTAAACATTTATACAAATGTTTGTTTGTTTTTGAATTTCGCACAAAGCTACTCGAGGGCTATCTGTGCTAGCCGTTCCTAATTTAGCAATGTAAGACTAGAGGGAAGGCAGCTAGTCATCACCACCCACCGCCAACTCTTGGGCTACTATTTTACTAACGAATAGTGGGATTGATCGTCACATTATAACGCCCCCACGGCTGAAAGGGCGAGCATGTTTGGTGCGATAGGGATGTGAACCGCGACCCTCAGATTACGAGTCGCACGCCTTAATGCGCTTAGCCCTGCCGGGCCTATACAAATGTTCGTTATGCTACTAGTTATCATAGTGGTGTCCAGAACTTTAAATAATTATCTCTCTTTCATGAACGTTCACACAAGCTGGCTTAGTGTAGAACATAACGGACAAGATTAATTTTCTTTTGTACTTTGTTATTACAATACAATCTATGCTAATTTAACTTTTAAAATGCTACTCTACACTCTTTACGAATAGCCTCACAATCACGTAGTCTATATCTATCTATCTCTATATCAAACTATATTTTGAACGCGTGTTTATAGCCCAATAGAGGCCTAGAACGTTCCACACAGTGTGATATATTGTGATGCAATAATAATCAATTAAAACAACGAGAAAAACTGAGAATGTCCTCGTTACATGACGCAACAATATAACAATCATTGAGTTACAATTGAACTGCACAACGTATAATTAGTAAACAATTACGTAACGCAACTTGCATAATATACGAGGGCTGTTCAAAAAATACGCGGACTGTTTGAATTGTGCGGCTCCAGTTGGTTCCAGGGGAATCCGCTTGGTGGTTCGCACAGATCAGCTGATTACGACGCCATTTCCCGATTGCAGATATCTTCATTTGTTTATTAGCTACGCGGTTTTAAGTGAAGTGCGATTTTTTCGGTTGGCGGATTTCAGAATGAATTACCTGAAGGAGCAACGACTTGCTGTGAAATTTTGTGTTAAACTTGGAAAATCTGCGACTGAAACTTTTGCTATGCTTAACACGGCTTACGGTGTTGTTGCTATGAATCGAACGGCATGTTTCAAGTGGCATGAACGTTTTAAGGATGGTCGACAGTCCATTGAAGATGATGAGCGTCCTGGACGTCCTTCCACGTCAACTGACGACCCACACGTCGACAAAATCAACACCCTGGTGCGGGCAAATCGACGTCTGACTGTCAGGGGAGCTTGCTGAAGAGTGTGGGATATCAGTTGGATCTTGTTACGATATTTTGACCGAAAAATTGAAGATGCACCGTGTTGCTGCGAAATTCAGCACTCAGAACTCGTGAGTTTTTGGCCAAACACTCGATCACTGTTCTTCCCCACCCCCCTACTCACCTGACCTTGCTCCTTGCGATTTTCTATTGTTCCCCAAACTCAAAAGACCCTTGAAAGGATGAAGATTTGAGACGATTCCCGAGATTAAGGCAAATGCGACGAAGGAGCTGGAGGACATTACAAAAGAAGCGTACCAGGACTGTTTCAACAAGTGGAAACACCGTTGGGATAAGTGTGTGCGTTGGGGAGGAAAGTACTTTGAAGGGGTCCCAGACCTGTAACTTCTAAATAAAGTACATTTCGTTTTATGACGTCAGTCCGCGTATTTTTTGAACAAACCTCGTATATTATCGCTTCTAAAACTAACTAAATTTAATACTTACGGTATATTTAACATCTATTATGTGGCAAAACACACATGTTTAGTCAGTGCAATAATTTACAAACGTTTTAGTGCAGTATAAAAAACATCTGTTTTGCCATTTGTTTACAATCAAGTTTGTTTTTTGTTTCTCGTTAAGCAAACACTACTTAATGTGCCATCTATACTGTGCACACCAGGGGTATCAAAATCAGGTTTTTAGCTTTATATCCCTTCACGTTTACCATTGAGGGCGAAAATAAAGAAAAAAAATATCATTCTGCTACTTACCAAAACATTGATGTTTTCTAAATAACACATACAAAAGCGTATAGAACTCGCAATAACTTGTACCTGCGCTTGTTATCCCGAAATAATTCGAATTATTTTTATCAGATAATATAACGAAAACGTTTTTTTTCTTCCCTCAGTTTTGTAATTAAGACAACTATTGTTATTATACTCAGTATGTTTTATTTTTCTTTACTGGGTCCTTGGAGTGGGACTGAGAGTTAAACGTATTTAGGTTTTGCACGACTTACCGTGAGAGCGAAAAATACACGTCTCATAGTGTTTTATGTTCAAGGAAAAGTGAAAATCTTAAATAATTACGTCAAGTAAAAAAACACAACACAAGTATTTTGCTACACGATTGCATACTTTTAAAAATTACCATATCCTTGATATGTAAATTAAAATTACCCCAACTAAGAAGAAGGTGGCGTGGTAAGTAATAATTCCACTTTTATTATTAACTACCTTGTATGTATAATCACACCAAGATGATATTCAATGAGTGCTAAGCAAAGCAAAAGCAGTCCAATCACTGTATAGTATTAACGATGCAATTTCATTGGACGATGGAAATTCATATAAAAAAAAGAAACCCTATTTATACAATCTAAACCAATTCATGATTAGGGTAAGAATAGTATTTAAAGATTTGTGAGGTAGTATCAAAAAGGCAATAAAATAAAGTTTATGTGATGAGTCACGTGACCTCCAAAACGATGTGACTGTGAAACTTTCACATTAGAAACAGTTCCTGTCTTATGTATTCCTTTTTCCGCTACGTTTTGGGATTAATCACAGCCATATAATAAACTTTTCGACTATCATAATTCCAGCATTAGACTTCTTTCTATTTTCATCTTTCAAAGGATGACGCTAGTGGACTCGTTGGTCAATGGAGGAAGATTCGTAGTAGTAACGAAGGCTTCCTTGTTTTAACCATTAGTATGTTATCAGTCATTCAGTACACGCTAGAATGACAGTAGATAAGGGACGTTTAACAGTGCACTTTGACTGGCGTGACGTCACTAAAACGAGGGCAAGGCAGGAATCACGAGAACAGTTATGCACTCTGGAGGCTACTCTGAATTTTGGTTATACTTACTATTGAAACAGACACTTTTGGGGACCCTGCAGGAGTACATTTATTCTTTGTGCGTAATTCCTGTGTGCATCTACATAAAGTTATTGTTTTACCTCTTCGAAAACAATTTAATAAAACTCACATATTAAAGTAACAACATTAGTTTAAGTGGTTTAAACGACCCAAGATTCAAATTAAAGTTAACATTTACATCGCCAAGAAAAAGACTAACTTGAGCATAAATGTCAATCAGAATTTAAACTCTTTATTTTTTGACGTATTCAAGCACCTTCTCTGCATATACATTATTATTATTGAAATGTATGTTTGCATTTTAAAATGATGTAAGTAAAGTTACAAAGCTCGTGCGATTTGACGTATTCATTACATCAAAAACATTAAATAAGTTAGTTAGAAATGAATTACATATACGCATCTCTTGCTATATACACACAGATAATATTTTGATTAAGATGTAACTGTGTATGCTCATACAACTATTTGACTTAACTGCAGCAGGAGACAGAATAAACCTCAAGATATTGGGGGGACTAAAGAGTCTCCCGTGACGATAACGTTGAGAAATGTTTTTAAAGTTCTTCAAAAAATTCTTTTATCTTGCTTTTATATATATATATATGTTTCAGTGGATGATTTATGTGATTTGGCCCTGAAAATGGGGGAAGTGAAAGATTCCTTCGCCCACTGTATATGTATTTATTTACTCAAAACTTCATCGAAATGTGTAACTTTCAGTTAAATACATTCTTAGGTTATATGACTTAGCTTCTGATCAGAACAATCTGAGCATAGCTATGCAAGTATGCTTTTTGTTCTTCTTACTTATAAAAATTAGAATGCTTTTTTTAATCAGTTGTATACCTTCGCTGTTAACGATATTTTCGGCCGTAATCCCAATAATGTTTAAAGATGTCCGACCAACTTAGAAGATTTGGTTTAGTCCTAAATACATGTATTAAGCTAACAATGTAAAACATTCTTAATAACGAAAGTACAACACTAAAAAATAAAGTTAAAACGTAATAGAATTAGGTGAATTAAACATTTCAGACCAATCCTGATAATGAATATTAGAATAGACAAATAATTGAATATAAATTATTTACTGTTATGTATGTGTGTGATATTATTAATTTACCTTTTTTAGCACTTTCAGGTCCCCAGAACAAAAGAATATTCAGAGAATCATTTGATCTGATAAATTACCTAGTTTATTTCACCATTGTATCTATAAATGTCTTTTACACCGATCCACTGACTATGTAGTCTCCGTAAGTAGTGACAATAACTACTGTTTGAATGAAATTCTTCTAAAAACGCCATATTTATTCTTTAAGTATATTTCAGAAAAATATAACTTCAGGTACTGAAGTTTTAGAAGTTGGAAATAAATATTCTTGATTGTTATAATGGGTAATATTAGCGAACAGTTGTTGTTGTTATTGGTTTGAATTAAACACAAAGCTATACAATGGACTATCTGTGCTCTGTCCACCACGTGTATCGAAACAGATTCTAGCGTTGTAAGCCTGCCGACATACCGCTGTGCCATTTAAGGGGCGAGCGCACAGTACGCCACTCGCAACACGTTTGGCTTAAGGTTTCTGTAAATTGTTTGATTTGAGCTTTATGAAACCCAAAAGTTGTTTATTAAACTAAAACAATCTGATAGATTACTCATCTTAGGACTTGTTTCAGGAAAAAGCTTCACGATAGACTGTGTCCTCTGAGGTGATAAAGCACCAACTTATAATATTTAAACTTACCTCACCATGGAGAAGGGAGCTTCACTTAATAATAAAATAAAACGTGCAAGCCAGTTTTACCAGTAACGGAAGAGCAGTAAATGTTTCATACTTATCTTATCTTATTTTGACAGACAACTTATAAAAAGAGACAACCTATTAGGCCTACTTGTACCTATGCATTCATAAAGCTTGCATGCTTCCTGTTTAATTACTGGTTTTTAATTGTCACAACGTAAATCCTAAAACAGTGAGTTCAACTGAACGTTATTATATTTACAACTGACTTAAAATCTACACGAAATTCCGGTTGTATGGCGAGACTGTCTGTGTTTTACTTGCTCGTCAAACAGAAATCGGAAGTCTCTGATTATACGCATACCATAAGTCGTTGTACACACGTCCAAGATAAGCAGCATAGATGAGTCCTAAACCTGTTCGTATCAACATTCTGTATCGACCTGCATAAACCATAATAAGCCATTGCTGGTAAAGCACATTATTTTGTAGTTTTTGTCAGCTAGTTTTAAACTAGTTCGAAAGATGTGTGTTGCATCAATAAGAAAAACGTGACATTTTTCAACAGCACACGTACAACACGTGCAACCACATGTCACCTAGCTGATGGAGAGAACAAATGACCTTCCGACTGCCCTACTTTACGTTTGGCCACGTGACTTCCACGTAAGCATGCAAAGATATATTAAAGATGTTTATCGGTTATCGTATTTTAATACGCCTTATTTTAAAGTTACAGTGAACCACATCCAACTTGTTACTCACAGCCAGCTATTTAAATAGCTATTTTTGAAAGAAAAAAAAAAATCTCAACTTGGGCTCAACACTAATTCCATTTGAATATTTTAATAAATCAAGATTTCGGCATTCCTATCACCGAGATAGATAATTACAAGAAATTAAATTCACTTAATCCTCTTAAGTTGACGAGTGTTTGTTTTTCTTTTGTTATTTTAATTATATTTTATGGTTAACATTTAAATGTATATATATATAAATATGCCAGATGACAAGTTCATTATCCGTCATTATTCCACGTATTACGGTTTAATTATCTATTTGTAATAAAGAAAGAAGAAAAAATCTGTTAAAAATAACAAAAACTTCAAATCTTGAAATTGTGAAACGTAGTTGGATACTAACTAGTTTCTGTAAAGAAATGGGTCATAATAACTGGACACTATGGTGCAAACCAACGGACAACTAGCATGAAAGTGCAGAATTAAAGTCACAATTTTCACTTATTATTTTCTTAAAGAAATTAATTTCGGTTTCATTATACACATGACAGTCAAAGTCGGCAGTTAGTGTAGAAAAACAATCTAGTAAATGGATCTTTCATCACGAAAGATATTAAAATATTATTTCCGCTACCAAGACAGTAATCGTCACGATTAAAATGGTTTATGATCCGGCATGGCCAGGTGGTCAGCGCGCTTGGATCGTATTCTGACGGTGGCGGGATCGATTCCCCCATCACACCAAACATGGTCATCCTTTCAGCCGTGGGGGCGTTATAATGGTCTGTCAATTCCACTATTCGTTGGTAAAAGTTATTCTTAACCAACGCTACTGTTTAAATGTCACTTAATTATTGTAAATTTCGTTACAAACTTTCCGTTCACGTTTTTATCCAGTTGATAGATATTTAGGTTTGAAAAACGTCATTAATAAGATGTCTCCTATCAATTAAGGATTTTATATAAATGAAAGGAAAACAATAAATGAAGTGTCATTAAACATATCTCTTGGGTTTAGTAAGAATTGTGTGAATGAAAGAAAAACAAATTAAGCCTCTCACAACCAAATAGGCCTTAAGAACATTTTATTTTTAACAGTTTTCAGGATCACCTAAAAACCTAGCTAGATAAGAGTAAAAACGAAGTTTTTCTTAACCCAGAAAAGGATGGATACCACAGCTTGTTATACCACAATCGCAAGTTAAAACTGTTTGAAAGATTACTCGTAGTATATAAATTTAAAATAATCGTAGAACATTATCTTAGCAGATAAACTAAGTTTGATATGCATACGGTCTCACTTGGATGTTCATTAGTTAGTTAATATGAAAACAGTCGACTTAAATGCAAAACGGCGAAAGAAGAACTGATCTTACCTAACTCAAAGAAAACTAAAAGTAATGCCTTAATATTTTATAACTGAAAAACTAAATAATTTGTGACCATATTTTATAGAACCGAAAACTAAGTGACGACTTAGCTGTTTGTAACTGAAACTTAAATCGTGAAATAATATAAATGAAAAAAAACGAAATGCGCTAATATTTTATCACAGCAATAAAAAAACTAGTTCTACAAAAAAGGGAGGGGTAAATGCGGAGGCCGTCAGATATTTTCCTTGATATTATACGAAAATTAAAGTAAAAAAAAAAAACAACACGAAAATTACAATTAGCTGACCTTCCTCGCAGCGATGTAAAATAGTTCCATCAAGCATCGGTTGGAGTATACCATTTTTATGCACGTGAGCAACAAATTAGAAAATCCAGTAGAACCTGTATTCGAACGATAAGTCAAAATGATAATATCAAAGGTAGATAACTCTGACAAAACGCATCAAATAAAGGGGAATAAATACTTGTATGTGTGATTAGTGGTGGTGGTGAAGTATACATACAGCTTGCTGGTTAAATGGTTCTAATCACACATTTAACCTTCTAATTACTTATTAATCTTCAGTATTTTATTTCATATGTGTTTGTTAAGCCTTACTAGGAAGAAACATTTTCATTCAATGTGGAGTGTATGTGTTTTCTTATAGCAAAGCCACATCGGGCTATTTGCTGAAGTTATCTAGGGGAATCGAACCCCTGATTTTAACGTTGTAAATCTGTAGACTTACTCGCTGTATTAGCGGGTGACTAAATGTCGAGACACACCATTTTTTTACATCATTTACATTTTGAATAATAGATAAATTTAGGAATAATTTGGTCCCTTTGATGTCTAATGCCCAATCATATGAAAAGCCTGATGGGATTTTTGTTTTTTAAGAAGTAAATATATGTCATATTCTTCGATCGCTTGAATCCCTATGGTTATTAAGCGTTGTATTCAACTTAAACATTTGACAAAAATTCTCTAAATGGGCGCTTTGCATTACCTTTGCGCAAAATTCAATAAATCAAAACCAAACTATTTCAGAATTTCCACCATAGCTACCTAACCGATTTCCTTCTAGCCAAGAAATTCCAAACTAGAGATGTTTAGGGCAAAAGTCATGTGGGTTAAAGTATATTCTTCCATACGGAAGGTCAAGTATTAGGTGTTAAGTGACAAATTTGTCTTTTTATCTTGCGACCTCTGACGGAATGTGCGTAAGGAAATATCGAGAAACTGAACATTTCTAGATCTTTGGATCCACATTTATTGACAAATACGAGCTTCAAGTCATTGACAACACATAAACTGTACCAAATCTCTTACTGATATTAATTGTTTGATTTCCAATATGGCGGTGTTGAATGAAACCGGAAGTTTTGTGACGTCAGTGTAAAGATCTTTATAGTGTACCCGCGATATCGAGGTGGAAAGCATGTACTCGCAAAAACCGCGTGGAAACGACGAATAGAGTTAAACAGTTGCAAAATGCTGATGACCAGGACTAGCCACGCACACTTGGAAAAGTGCCAGCAAAAGTAGGTGCGAAACCGTGTGACGTCATGCTTGCGTGGGTTCACACACACGCAATGCTATTTCAGCGCACGTGCTATGACATGTGATGTAACTTAATAAAACATTTTGTTGAAAATGATTCATTTCTGATTCTACCTAAAACTTTATGCAACACTGAATTGACTAGAAAGAAAACTAACGCAAACAAGTATTTAACAAGAACTGAAATATACCGTATAAAGTTTTCACCGTTTGTGTTCACTGATTCTTTAAGCTGTGCCTACCGCAGGTATCGAAACCCAATTTTAGCCTTATAAGTCCATAGACTTGATGCTAAGACACTGGTTATATTTTCTATGTTTAGCTTTCTGTTCCAATATAATTATCGAATGAATATACCGTTTGTAATAGTTTATAACATTTATGGCAGCGCAGAAAAAAAAAACAATTATAATTAACCATACAAAGACAAGTAAAGCCATTATAAAAAAAATCAGTGAAATAATTACATATATATCAGGAGTTGCGTCATTTGTTTGTTTCACACAAAACTGCACGAGGGTTATCTGCGCTAGTCGCCCCTACTTAAGCAACTCTTGGGCTACTCTTTTACCAACGAATAGTGGGATTGAGTGTAACATTATAACGCTCCCACGGCTGAAAGGGCGAGCATATTTGGTGTGACGGGGATTCGAACTCACGACCCTCGAATTACGAGTCGAGTGTCTTAACCACCTGGCCACACCGGGCCTAGTTACGTCATCAGTGCAAAGTAATTTGAACTTTGAAAAAAAAAATGCAACACACATACCTGCTAACAGTGAGTGATGATGTGACATAATTTTACAAGTATCTAGCCAAAACGAAACTTAAAATAACGTTGTAAGATACATCAGAGAACACATAACATAATAGGACACGTTCTAGTTTCATTAAATCCTTGCTCTCGGTGGTAGATGTGAGTTTGGTTCAGTTTAGCCTTGACTTGTTGGTGAAGAGTATCTGTTTGCCCTGCATTTTCCAATAATTTGTGGATCGCATCAATTCATAAGTGAACTAACTCCAAGCTGCTCTAATTCTTATTATAAAATCGAGCACAGTTATAAGTCGCGACATTCGCGATCAGAAAGGATGGTCGTGTTATTGTTTGTTTGGTTTGAATTTCGCGCAAAGCTACACGAAGGTAATCTAAGCTAGCCATCCCTAATTTAGCAGTGATTAGACTAGAGGGTAGGCAGCTAGTCATCATCACCCATCGCCAACTCTTGAGCTACTTTTTTATCGACAATTAGTGAGATTGACCGTGACATAATAACGTCCCCAAAGCTGAAAGGGCGAACATGCTTGGTATTATGTTATTATTTATCACTAGTGGTTGTTCTCTACTTTTTTTGTTTCGCAGAATGCTACGTATTAGGCTATCACCGTTTTGTTCACCACGGGAAATCGAACTCCGGATTATAGCGTTGTAACTCCACAAATTTACCGCTGATCCACTGAGAGACTTTGAAATTTGAGAAGATAAATATGATATTTACAAGATATATTATTAAAATAATATTTTAATTGTGGCATGTGTTGAAAAGTTCTTCAATAAAAGTAATTATTTTCCTTCACGGTTCTTGTGATTCAAACTGTTAGAGAGGCCACGAGAGACAGGCTTGTGTTCAATGTTTTAAATAAAACAAACTTGTATTACCTGATTTGTTTTAATAGTTTTCCCTTTCTTTCAAAAAATTTGAAGTTTGTACTTTACACCTCTGAAGAATTTTATGTGTTTAGAAGTTTATGCAGTTTGAAGATAGAAATTCCCGAGACAACACAAATCAAACAAATATCACTAGATTAGTGACAGCGTCCACAGAGACAAGGTGATCTAAGGAAGTATCTTCTAGAATAATAAGTGGTCGAGTCCACCGAAACAGATTACATAAATCAACTATCATTAACAACAATAAATGGTTTCGCCCACTGAGACATATTGGATATGGAAGATTTCCTCAGACAAATAAATGGTGACGTCCACTGGAACAAAATACAATAAGCAAGGGTTACTCGAGCTAGTGTTTGGGAACGTCACTAGTCGTCCAGATGAGAAATGACGTTCACCAGAACGGGATACGCCAAGCAAGTGTCAGTTAGGCTTCTGTTTAATGACGTCACTAGTCGTCCAGATGAGAAATGACGTCCAACGGAACAAGATACATTGGAAAAGTTTAGCTGAAAGTGATGAGTGGGAAAACTTGTATCTCAGAATGGCTGGTATGGGTACTAAGACTTTTATTGATAAGCAGAGAACAAAGTTTCGACCTTCCTAGGACATCTTCAGGTTAATAAAGAGAGTTTGCAACTGACCGTTGCCGGACACATTTCTTAGAGACGAGAGTATAGACGAGTACGGGATTATACACTTGTCTCTAAGACAGGTGTCCGGCAACGGTCAGTTGCAAACTTTCTTTCTTAACCAGAAGATGACCTAGGAAGGTCGAAACGTTGTTCTCTGCTTGTAATAAAAGTGTTAATACTCATACCAGCCGTTTTAAGGTACAATTTTATTTCAAGTGGGTTTCTCGTCATCAAGAAGTGGGAGAACTTACTGAGATACCTAAATCGAATCAAGGGTGACACACCGACCGAGACTAGGCATCGTACGAACAGCCCGAGGGTTGAAAACCTGTTTTATCTCGTGTCACTAAGAAAGTGGAGCAAGGCCATCTATCGAAATACAACACCGAGCCTAGATATTTCGAAGTAGAGATAAGAACTTTCCCTTTAAGTATTTACGCTGAGATATGTTTAATAAAGATATTACTACACCTTCAGATGCAAAAATAAAAACAACAGAAGTTACTTGTAATCTCATAACAGACGATAATTAAACAAGGTAAATATAGGTCCTTATACGTATAAAATTGCTCCAGTTTGGTTAAGTGAAAGTCGTTGTTTTGTTTGTTGTTTCTTTTGTGAAGTATGTTAGAGCGAAGTTAGAACTGTCATCAAAAATGTTTCCCTTTCTGTTTTTGTTTTTGTTTAGAATTATTCCTCTACAAAGTTTCTTTCCGAATAAGAGTGTCTTTTTTAATGTCGTAACAATATAAGGGCTTGGGTATGGCCAGGTGGTCAGGACGTTTCACTCTCATTCTGTGGGTCACGGGTTCGAATTCCCGTCTCACCAACTAGCTCTCCCTTTCAGCCGTGGGGGCGTTGTAAAGTTACAGTCAGTTCCACTATTCGTTGGTAAAAAAGTATCACCCTAGAGCTTGCGGTGGATGGTAAAGACTAGTTGTCTTTCCTTCTGGTTTTCGCTGTTTAATTTGGTACGGCTAGCGCAGATAGCCCTCGTGTAGCTTTACGTGAACTTTTAACAAAATATAAGATGTTCGCCTTTTTTTTTTTTTTTAAGAAATTGGAGTGAAACAGGTAGCGCAATTATCCGAAACATGCCCATTTGTGGCTACAGACTAGATTTGTGTAAAATGAAAAGAATCTGACGATAAAAAATGCTCCTCACGTTAAGCTTTCTTTTCTTCAGAGAAGAAACTTAGCAGTTTTATGTTTTCACGTTATATATCTGTAAAAGTTCTTGTTGTTGTTTTTATTACCAAGGTAGACAATATCTCCGTTAATTAAGGTGTGCGCAAATTTGAAATTTATACATGCTCCCCAGTGGCACAGTGGTATATTTGCGGACTCACATCACTAGAAGCCAGGTTTAGATACCTGTGGTGAGCAGAGCCCAGAATGCCCATGGTGTAGCTTTGTGCTGCACACATAAATTATTCATATACACTTATGGTGACTAAACTAGTCTTAGAAATGTAGCTTTGAACTGGCAACTTTGGGAGTAAACGCATATTTTTTGCTGATGGCGAAAACGCCTGTCTAGTTCTGGAACTACCTTCAAGTTTTAAATAAAAGTAGAATCTATCTTAATGACACAGTCATTTCGGAGTAGTAATACAGAAAAATGAACGACAGTGAGAACAGGATGGATTAAGTTATATTACTGCAAACCCAATTCGGTCATAAGGAATGAGCCTCGTTTGAATATTAAAGTGCTTACCTTAATTAGTAATCACTTAAATCAAGAAAAAAATTCCACAGTCACAACTGGGATCTTTCCATTCACGATATCAGCCATTTTGGAATAGGTTGTACAACAAAAATTTGCCACACTACGAGGACGTTTCGCTTTACGCTTTGTTATTTATATAGGGACTTAGCATAGCCTGGAGGTCATCGTACTCCAATCTCAGTCTACAGATCGCAGATTCGAAATCGGATACGAACATGCTCGATCTTCCAATCGCGAGGGCGTCATAATGGCACAGTCAATCCCACTAATTATTGGCAAAGAGTAGCCCAAGAGTTAGTGGTGGGTAATATTAACTCGCTGCTTTCCCACTAGTCCGTCACTTCGAAATAAGGGATAGCTAGCGGGAAATTAGGTAAGCCTGGAACGCCTATGGCTTAATAACACTTAAAGTTCAATTCGTGAAGTACAAAGGAGATTATTTATTGAAAAAAATCACAAGAAACTCTTTATCACAAAATGTTACTATTAAGAATGAAAGCAAGTTTAGTTTTGAATATTCGTTTTAGATCAAGAGTTTATAAAAAAGTTTATACTTTCCAAGATATCGAGAAATAATTTCTACGAAAATGTAGAATGTGCAGCAGACATTAGATCAGTTATTAACGTAGCTAATTTAACAAGTCTTATAAACTGGCAGTGAGAAATGATAAAATAAAAACTGATAACGATCACAATGCAGTGATTTATTGACTGTGTACCTTCTATACTATCGATATTTTCGGCCGTAATTCCAATAATATATCGCCAGATCTATCGTTTTAAGATATTTCAATTCCAAAACTTTGTTCTAATAATAACAGTAAATTAAGAATCGTATAAAAAGGTGTCTAATATATATATATATATATGTGTGTGTGTGTGTGTGTGTGTGTGTACACTAAACTCAAACATTTTAACTATTGCTTTACGTGAAACGAACACTAGATTAAACTAAATTTATTTTGAGAACTTATTGCATTTAAAACATACTGGCATGTGTAACAGCACGAACGTCTAGCTTACTGATCCAAAAAACACGGTGCTTTGACATAGCTGCTAGCACTAACAGATCCAACTTCTATAAACTTAAATTACAACCAGATTTAAACATCGGGTTACGCAGAATGTTGAATAACTGGAAACTATTATCTTCATTACAAATAACGAATGATTGATGAGCTGATACTTGTAATGTCCAATGAGGTAACATATAGTGGGAGGTAATTGATTTATTTTTTGTAGATTACTGAACCAATTCTATTCCTGTTACGAGACAGAGAGACAGCAAGGAGTGATTGTGTTTTTTCACCCAATATGAAAACGTCCACATACGAAAACAAAAGTGAATCGAGTGTTTTCGTTAGTTGTTTATAACCACGAAATGAACTATGTTTAATTCTTGAGCTGATGCTCTAGTTGTAATTATAAGAAACATTAAATAATTTAGGACTCGGATTTTTGTGTTGATGATTGTCTTATCCGACAGTTGGGGCCCGGCATGGCCAGGTGGTTAAGACACTCGACTCGTAATCCGAGGGTCGCGGATTTGAATTCCTGTTACATCAAACATGCTTGCCCTTTCTTAAGTAAAAGAGTAGCTCAAGAGTTGGCGGTGATGACTAGCTGCTTTCCCTCTAGTCTTACATTGCTAAATCAGAGACGGCTAGCGCAGATAGCCCTCATGTAGTTTTGCGAGAAAATCAAACCAAACCAAACCGACAGTTGGAGTGCCACATGTATGTTTATTTCGTCATAAGGTCTTCCAAGAATTTTGTTTGCAGTTAAGCACAGAACTGCACAATGGACTATCTATGCTCTGCCCACCATGTGTATCGAAACCTGGCTCCTAGGTTTGTGAACATTGCAAGTTCACAGACATACCGGGGCATCTTACAACGAATAAGAATCGTAAACAGCGAAGACCCAAGTCTCACTATCTTTGAATTGAGTGTTCGAAACGACCGTGAAAAATAAATAGAATTTTGTCAGTCGTAGTTTACTAAGGCTAATATTCTCAAACATATAGTAGTCTCAAAGGAGGAATACAACAAAAAACTTACATCTCAAATATTTGAGCCCAAACCATTGTTCTGGTTCCAGGAACTTATAAGTAATATATTCGTGTATAAAAGTTTTCAGAGATTTAGGTTTGAATGTATTTGGAAATAATTTTATTTCGTTTCATATTATTGAAAGTAAAATCCATCAGCATTAGTCAATTTTTTATCACTATAGATAAATAAACTATTCGCTATATTTTCCGAAAAAGGAGTGAGATATGGTTATTTCCTAGGGTTTTCTTGCAAAATTATTTTTGTATAAAAATAAATAAATACATAAGATACTCCTTGATATAGTAAAATAAATTGATTCTTACTAAAAACAAGAAAAGATACACAAATAAGCCTTATTTTGTCAACTAAAGGTTCTATCATCACATTTCTTGATTCACGACATTACAGCGTTGCTTTAGGCTTAACAAAATGTTTGATTAAGAGGTACAAAGCCCAGCATGGCCAGGTGGTTTAAGGTGTTCGACTCGTAATCTGAGGGTTGCGGGTTCAAATCCCCGTCGCACCAAACATGCTCACCCTTTCAGCTGTGGGGGTGTTATAATGTGACAGTCAATCTCACTATTCGTTGGTAAAAGAATAGCCCAAAAATTGGCGGTGGATGGCAATGACTAGTCGCCTACCCTCTAGTCTTACACGGCTAAATTAGGGACGGCTAGCGTAGATAGTCCTCGTGTAGCTTTGGGCGAAATTAAAAAATAAACAATAAAAAGTACAAACACGGCTGTTTCCTGGAAATTGCTTGTTGAACTTGTTTGTTTGTTAAAACAATTTTAAAACCTAATAGTAAACACTTTATTTAACAATTAAGTAACACTAATATTACGAGACTGCTTAATGCAGTTAAATTACTTGATAATTCTAAATGTTAAAATAATACTTCGTTATTTTATAAACGCCACCTTGTTTGGTTTAAAGCTAATAAAAACGGCCTTCGAAGACCTTCAGTTAAAGTAGGGCATGGGCTGGAACTACATTTAATGATAAAAAAAAACAACTGATGCTTCAGGCGCATAAAGTAATATATCAAAAATCTATCTACTTTTGATTCTAAGCCTTTTTAACCCCAACACTTGTACTAAACCGGTCACGACTAAACGAACATTATGTCCTGCTAGTTACCTTTGTTATACATGCAGATTAGATTTTGTTCCACTAACTCGGTTTTGGAGAAATTTTGTTTTTTTTGTTTGCTGTTAAGCGAAAAATTAAACAATGGGCTATTTGTGTTCTGCCCAACGCTGGTATCAAAACCTGATTTTTAGCACTATAAATCCGTAGATCTGGCTATATATATATATATATATCGGTAAGCGTTTCGTTCCTATAATAAGGATATTTTAAAACAAATAAGCTTAGAATTACGGTAAAAATATCGTTAATTAATAATTTAATGTATTATAGCTATTAGAGGTTTGAGTTTTCTTTTCAACTGATTTATGTGATAGTAGTTTTAGTTATTTCATTGTAAAAAATAGGTTTCATTCATATAAAGTTCTATTTTTAATCTAGATAGCTTTATATATCAGTAATATTTTTATCCAGAAATTCTTAATAACTTCAATTCTGAAATGTTTATATTTCTTATTTAACGTTCAAATGTTTGTTTAACTGTCGGATTTAAGGCAATTATATTTATAAGTGATATTATTGCTTTTGCAAGGACCTATTTTATTTTGTAATTGCTACGATTATGAAATATATATTACTTTTAATTTTTTATGTTTTTTTAATAAATGATCAATCAAACTTATTGTTATTAAGTTAATAATTAGGTTCCAATTCTAGTTGACTTCCTAAAAAAAGTTAAAATTAAGTTTGTTATTTTTGTACGGAATATATTAGTTTTTTCGTTTATATGTTAATAGAAACTGTATTCTGTTCGGTTTGCAGATACCCTACATTATTTAAAACTGCTACAGAACTAGGTAACACAGGCCTGCGATAGTTTTATTGTATTGAAATGTTCACATGTTCTACAGTAATTTCTGTACTCTAAATCTGAAAACGATATCCATATTTTTCTAATACGTACAGGTTTATTAAAAAACATCATATGTACTTTTACATAAATAAGTCATTTTCAATGAAATCAGGTCACATTCTTTTATGCTTAAAATGTTGACAACCACTGGCTATATATTTCTCTAGACCAATCACGACGTGAGAGTCTTATCTATTGTTCTAGAGCCTAAACATAAGAATATAAAAAATGTTCATTGTGGTAAACGAAATAGTAATTTTATCTAAGTATCAGTTATTTCTTCTCAATGATAAAAAAAATCATTACGTGATAGAAAAAAATAATATTATTTTCGAAATCTGTGTAGCTGAATTATGGAAAACCCATTATTAAAACCAAAGCAGCTCTTAGAAACTTTAAATTCGCAGGCCTGTGTGATTGATGTCAGTTGATTATTATATTTCTGTCAGTAATTAAGCTGATAAAACTATACTATCAGCCGTATTGTATAACATTTAGACGTAAAAAAAAAGTACTTAATTACTTATGTTAATAGCCAGACTGGTGTTTGGTTTGGCTTGAAGCAAGTTTTATCTGGTCGGAAGTTAACATTATTTTGTGGATTTACAAATCTTTTACTTGATGGAAAACTTACTGTTTCTGCAGTAAGAATGACATCGTCATGGCTTTTGGTAACAAAATCTTATTTAGACATTACTATTTTCTTTCTTGAGAAACGTGAACAATATATATTTCTTCGATGGAAGGAAGTAAAACAAAATTTAATAAAAGGATTGTATATATTAACAGTAATAGAAACACTGACCCTTTTTGTATCGCTTAAAAACATGGCCGTAAGGATGGATTTTGTTTAATAAGTACATTGTACTTTTTGTGAACCAACCACAATAACTAATGTTCGTATATGTTAAACAATACAAAGGACTATGTTCTTTTTTTTTTTTTGTTTAGAAAATTCACACGAATTTGTTATCGGTTGTACATAGTAAACTTTTTTGTTATTTGATTCACAGTGTGACACTGGGTCTACCTATCACCATCAGGAGGGATACAAAAAACGTTGTATTTTATAAATATTAGACTAACTAGCTGTAAAGAGTGACATTGTTAATCAATGAAGTATTAAACTTGAGTATAATAAATAAACTGAGTTTAAGTATTGAAATTCCTTCTATACACAAGAGAGAAGGGAGCGATTAATTAAAATAGATATAATTGAACACATTTATATTTGCTAAAAAGTTATATTTGTTTAATATCTGTCTATTAATGTTGTATTCTCTACTGAGAAATATTTACTTGAGAAGAATGATTATTTATAGTCATGTGTTCCAAAACACAAGATGGAAATTTTGAATGTTCGTGTAAACAAGTAGAAAATCGTCTGTTTGTCTCACCAACATAACAGCTACTGCAACGCTTACATTCAGTGCCATGCACATTTCTTAAAGACTCATTATTTATGTAGTTTTTATGGATATTCGTTGACCTAGCTTTAGTTTCAAATGAAAATGTAAATTATACTTTAATGTCAGATTCATTTTCTCTGGTTCTTCCAAGCCAGCTTTTTTTATATCGTGAGATAAAGTTTATTATGTACAGCCGATAAAAACGTGTGAACATATATGTTCGTTGGTCATCAAATCATCCAATAAAGACTAAGCGTCTTGCAACTAAGAAATATTTTCTTGTGTTTTCTTTCTAAGTCACTAGATGCCTGTTGCTGTCCGTATAGAAAACACTACGTGTAGAAAATATTACTTCTCATATAGAAAAAATTACTTTACGTGCAGAAAATATTACTTTCCATATAAAAATACTATATTACGTATAAAAAAAGTGTTTTATGTAAATATGTTTAAGACGTGATACGATCTGCTTAACGAAATACAACACACAAAGATGTGGTTTTAAGATAATACGTTTCTTAAGCTAGTGAATTAACAATATGGTTATTTAAGTAAATACCATAATTCTCAACATTCTAACGAGCTTTTTTGCACTAGGAAACACTTATCACATGCATTAGGCATGAATAAAACGTAATGTAATTGAAGTGAAGGTATAAACTGAAATAGTGTAGCTCTCGTTTCAGTTCTTGACCCAAAACAAGTCATACACATTTGTTTTATAATGGGATCTATTTTGAAACTCGATCGGACACTTGAACATATTTCTTCTAAACTATATGTCGTTCTTTAGGGAAGACCACAGCGTTTATTATTATATCGTCCCTAGTAACATTTAGTTATAACACTTAGTTTTTTTTACACCGAATGCTTCAACAGGGATAATGGTATACAGATAAGTGTAATAATTAATGATAATTAATTCAAGGTTACATTAATTTTATACTTTTGGTTAAACCGACGTATATTGAACCATCTACATTAATTTTTTCGGACAAACATAAAAAGTTACTAACATTCAGTTTTGTGTTATCCAAAACTTGTTAAATGTAAGAAACTAATCAACTTCGTATAAAAATTCAACATATAAAATCCACAATCGTTTCTGAAAAAAAATATATTAAGTTGGAAGGAAAACCCAAGAACTGGTAGCCCTATCTTAACGTGTTATTTTCGGGTATTTAGATGAAAAGAAACCAAATACTAATGGAACTGTCTCAGTATGCTTCTTTCGGGTATTTAGAAGGAAAACACAAAAACTTTAGGACTTATCTCACTTTGTTAGTTTCGGTATTTAGAAGGAGAATACTATCGTAATCACGGAACTTCAGTAGATTCCTGATATCATATTTGACTGTGAGAAATTTGCCATAATTACTCATTTATATAGTGGAATAGATAGTATGTGTGTGTGTGTGATGATAGAATGTCTCTTTTACAGTTTGGTTAGTTGGGATAATGAAAGAGATGTTTAACAACTGATAATACTAAAGGATTGGTGGATTTTCTTTTCTTTAGAGCAGAGCCACATTAAGCTATCTTCTATATAGCCATCGCGAGGAATTAAACTCCGGATTTTAGTGTTGTAAGTCTGTACACTTATTGCTCTTACACAGGAAGTTGTTTTTTTTATCTGGATATAGTAGGAATTTATGCCTGTTGTGTTTGGATGTAGTAAGAATGAATTTATCTTCGGTTTGGATGTATGTTTCTTATACTTGGATGTAATAAGAATGAATTTATCTTTGGTTTGGATATATATTAATTCTGTTTGGATGTAGTAAAAGTGAATATATCTTTGGTTTGGATGTATGTCTCTTGTGTTTGGATGTAGTAGGAATTAATTTATCTTTTGTTTGGAAATATAATTCTTCTCTTTGGAGCTTGTAGAAATTAATTTATCTTTTGTTTGGAAATATATTTCTTCTGTTTGGAACTAGTAGGAATTAATTTATATTTTGTTTGGATGCAATAGGGACGAGTAACCATTTTGCTTCCACATCTTCAACTGATGCATTCTCAATCCTAGATACTTAATTTTAGAAACATAATATAAATAAACAGTTTGAAATATCGCATTAGGCAAAGAAATTATATTACAGGAACTAAATCGATTTCGTAATTGTTGTTAACTTTTCCAAGGTCATTAATGATAGAAAAACTAATCCACTCTCCATATATGCTAGACTGCTCTTAGCTGAAGTTACGTTCTTTATAATCATGTTTTCATAACTTTTAGCATTATGTTTTTTTTTCGAACCAGTACTAAGCCACTTGAAATAAAGCACTTGCAAAACTAATTATTCTTACTCGTTTCTTTATCAAATATCTAATAAACAACTCGGAAAAAACACAAATTACTTTCTTCTGGAGTTATACATTTACCGAATCATGAACATAATGGCAAATAATTTTATAATAGAAGTACTTAACGTATCGGGAAAAATATAGATATTTACGGAGGTTTCTACATATACGAGTATATTAAAATGAAGATAAGTTGTTATTACCTGGAAATATGATGGTAGTAATTATTAAAATAAGACAACTTTTGTCCATCTTGGTCATTTCGATGGGGCTTGTGGTTTAACTTCAAGGTATTTTGGCGTCAACTCACTTGAAATGATTGACTATCTAATTGACCACCCAACCAACATGACCAACAAGGAAATGTCTCCAGGTCTCTCTTATCAATATTCTAGAAACTCGAAATAAAAATTATAATCTCCTGAAACTGTCTCAGATGGAAGTAACAACACACGACTATACTAGAAGTGTAGCTTCGCTGTGAATGAAGTAACTAAGTCAGTGGGCACAGTTTTTACCTGCCAATCCTGTTTCTTCAGGTTTATAATAAACTACGTACGGAACAGTCCACTAACTCACCTGCTGGGCTCGTGAATCGAGGTCAACTCTTTCCCATATATATGTATACAGAGAGAAGATGGTGAAAGGCTGCATATTAGTACAACGGAAATAAAATCTAACCAATGAGTCTCTAAAGTCACAACTGCTAAAGATGAAACCGATTAATAAATAATGAGAGGTTGTGTATCATAGAGAACCTTGTGTTTACCAAAATATTGAGATGTTCTTTCAAGCGTTGGACATTCTTTGCTTAACCGGTTGTGACTACATTACACCATATTTTTTACTTATATTTGTTAAGAAAAGTCCATTTTATATCTTTACTTGGAGGAATATGAAAAGTTACGTGTTTTTTATTTTTTGTTATTTCACTTTTACCAGTAGTAAATAAAAACACGGGCTATGAATTTAAGAATATTATAACATAAAATTATTAACTGAAAATATTATTAAAAAACTCTCAGGTCTGGCATTGATATGTGTTTAGGGTTGCCGTGAATGCATTATGATGTGACGGCCAATTCCATTATTCATTGTAAAGGTAAACCCAAGAATTGGCGATGGGTATTGTTGACTAACTTGCCTTCCCTTTATTATCTCACTTCTAAATTTGGGACAGTTAGCAAAACATAGTCCTCAAGTAGTTTTGCTTGAAATCCAAGAAACAAATTTTCTTCATATTATTCACAAAACTCAGCCGTGGACTAAGAGACAATGAAAATCTGGGTTTTAACATCTTTATATGGAGTGTTCAACAGCTATCATGGTCATTCTCTTGAGAAAAATGTTAACTGGGAACTGAAGCTAAGTTCCAATACCAGTTACTTCATCTTAGCAGCTGCCAGAATTAGTCTCGAACGTTAAGATCACTTCTTGTGATCAGTGTTTTAAATTTCACTTTGACCTGATGGAAACTTTGGCTAATTGCTGCATCTACCGCGGAGATTCGTACCTCGGATTTTAGCGTTATAAGCCCTATCGACAGGAACGAGGTAATACTTCTATTGATTAATCTATCGTTCATCCAGCAAAACAACAATTTTTTAAGGCTTACAAAATAACATAAGCTCAGCAATTTCGAAGTAACTTTTGTCTCATAAAGGATGCTTGTGAATAAAGATCGAACACGTAAAGCTATTAGAAACACTGGTTATGATTGTGTAACTTATATAAATCAGTAAAAACACGTTAAGCTATTAAAGACACTGGTTTTGATCGTGTGACTTCATATATAAATCAACATAAAACACGTAAAGCTATAAAAGACACTGGTTACGATTGTGTAACTTCATATATAAATCAATAGAAAACACGTAAAGCTATTAGAGAGACTGGTTATGATTAACTTCATATATAAATCAACAAAAAACAACAACACAAATTTAACAAACAACACTGTAAGTGAAAAGACAAATCTAAGGACTGACCCCAGTACCTTCGGCTATTGGAGCCAATACTATCAGGCCATCCCTTAAGTAATGTCCGATTTTAGGTTCAGAAAAAGAGAAAGAATTTCAAACGCTTTTAATATTATTTAATCAATAATGTATGTTCTACTATTATTAATTACTTCCTGCCAACGATTAACAAGCTTCTTAATGCCACTTCTATAAAATTCTTGAGATTTGAAGGAAAATAATATAGAGAGGGTAGTTTGACATTTTCATGTGTTCCCAGCTCTTTTCCATCAAAATAGTTCTGCAAACTTCGGAATAGACGATAATCAGATAGGGCAAATTTAGGAGAATAAGGAGGATGTAGAAGTTTTCCCAGTCTAGCTCTTCAATATTTATAGATGTGATCCTTGCTGTATGGGGCCGTGCATTATCCTGGTGTAACACAACATCTTTACGACTGACCAAAGCAGGCCTCTTTTCTTTCAGTGCAACATTCAAGCGCTCTAACTGTTGATAATAGAAGTCTGATGTAATCGTTACATTGAGTGACAGCAACTCAAAGTGGATCACGCCAACAATATTCCACCAAATGCTTAACAAGACCTTCCTAGGGTGGAGATCCATTTTGGGCTGTGCTTCAGTCAGTTTACCTGCACTGAGTCATTATCTGCGGCGCTTAACATTTTTTATAAAATACCCATTTATCACCTCCAGTCACTAACCTGTTCAAAAAAGGTGAGTTACGTTCACGAGATTGCAGAGAAGTGCAAATGTCCATTCTTGCTCCAAAATTAGCTTTTGTCAAATTATGGGGGACCCATTATTCAAGTTTTTATACCTTTCCAAGCTATTGCAGGCGACGGTGAACTGTTGAAAAGGTTGAATTAAGCTTCTATGCTAGTTCTTCAACTGTTTCAACAATCTTCATCAAGTGCAGCCAGCAGCAAGCCATCATTAGACTCAACAGGACGACTTGAACGTGGTGCGTCACTTAAGCTATAGTCACTTGATCTAAACTTCTGATACCACCTTCGACATTTGCTTTCTTTAAGAGACTCCGCACCACAAACACCTTGAATGTTTCGTGTAGTTTCTGCTGCACTGTTGCCTATTTTAAACTCATAAAGCATTATATACCTAATGTACTCCTCAGAAATATCTATCTTCATAAGGGTTTATTTGAATAATGGTTTTGAAAAAGTGGACTTGGGTTAGTTTGTTTTATTTGTCTGAACATTTTTATACACGTCCTACTACAGATTTTAGTCATTAAAGCCTTCCACAACTACAGAAATGGCCATGCACTTTCTGTATTAAGTTTTCGGACATTACCTATGGGATGACTTGATATATTCAATTGAATTATCCAATAATTCGAGGCGTACATGAGGCTAACATTAAAAAATCGCATATCCAAAAAATTAGAATATTCCATCTATTGGCTCATGAAAAATAAATAATAATTGTGAATAAACCTACTTGCTCCTCGTTTTTGAACACAAAGCAGCTCAGTAAATTATTTGCGTTGGACCAACAAGGGGTTCTAATCCCGAATTTTAGTTTTATAAGTTCTTAAGAATCAAACCTGTTCGCAGTAGTTTAACTGAGTGTATGAACAAATGTGTATGTTTTCTTATACCAAAGTCACATAGGACCATCTGCTGTGTCTATCGAGGGGAATCGAACCCCTGATTTTATCGTTGTATGTCTGAAGACTTATTATTGTCCAACAGGGGGACTGGGTACATAATTTTATACAGCTTAAACGTTTGATAAAAGTAATTAAAATACAGAATAAAAGGATGAAGTAAGTTAATAGACAACAAAATAAACAATAAAGAAAATGATAATAAAACAACATTATATAAATATTCAGAACAAACTTAATTGTAGTGAAGCTATGTTACTATTTTACCTTGGGAGTTCATTTGTAATAGATATGCTTTATTTAATTAAAAGTATAATATTGAATGATCCAGATGAGATGACATTGAAATTCGTAATCAAAACTGGATGGTGGTTGTTTTAACTGTGTGTAAACTGTGGATTTGATATAATTTTTACCACTTATACTTGGTACTCCTATAATAAACATTTGTTTGTCGAGTAATACCTAAAATTGCAGAATTTTGAGCGCCAAGAAACAACACGAAATGAACACGCACCAAGAATGATATACAAATTATTATAAAGATAGTATGCTAACTAGTATTCAAATTCTACTGCCGCGAAACTTGAAATTGGAAGTTTCATTGGTTATAATTCCAGGAAAATGAAAACAATATTTGTAGGATTTTACATTGGATAAATACGCCCGTACACACACACGTATAAATTGGAAACGGTCCTTTCATCTAAAGGCAATTAACTACACACATATATAAATTGGAAATGGTCCTGTCATCTAGAGGCAGTTATGTAAACTACACTCATATATAAATTAAAAATGGTCCTGTCATCTACAGGCAGCTATATAAACTATTTACATATAAATACATGTACAGTAACGTGGTCCCTTTGCGGGTCAGTGTTTAGTTAACGCACTTACAACGATGAAGTCCGGGGTTTCATTCCGGCAGTAAATATAGCGCAGACGGCTTTGTGCTAAGAAAACAACAACTTCTATAGTCACATGAAAATAGAAGTTAATTTCTCTCCATGTTTTTTTATTACACTAATTTTTGGACAGGTCGTGTTCCATAACTTTAGGTATAGAATAATATTAAATTCTAGCTATTAATTTCGAAATAACTATTTTCAACAGCGTGATAAAACTATAAGACGTACAACTACCATTAAGTAAAACGTGAGTTGATTGATTGAGAAGTCAGAGAAAATCACACGGATAAATTATTCATTTTATAACAACATTACAAAACAAATAAGAGAAACCAATTTTGATTTATATTAGTTTCAGCTTTCAGGGCAAGCACGTTCTTATATCTTGAAAACAGTTTTCGAAACTCCTACGGTATATTAAAATACCAAAGTTTGTAGTTTTATATATCGCATTGTTTACTGCAGAAACAATAACGACAAAAATAAAAAAAATCGACATTAGAAGTGATTTTGTTAAATTTATTATAAGTGTAGTCCTTCATTCATGTGAATAAATTACCTATTTATTAATCCTTGTCATCATACATGATCACCCTTTCAGCCATGAGGGCGTTATAATGTGATAATCAATCCCTCTATTCATTGGTAAAAAGAGTAACCTAAGAGGTGATAGTGAATGGTGTTGACTATTTGCCTTCTATCTAATTTACCCCACTAAATTAGGGACGGCTGACACATATAGCCCGTTAGTAACTTTGGGAGAAATTCAAGAGAAACAAATATAAAAATATTAAATACCTCCCCTCCAAATTGGGCAAACATCAAGTCTGCAGGTATACGATGTTAAAAATCAAGTTTCGATACCTGTGGTGGGAAGAGCAAAGGTAGTCCATTGTGTAGCTTTCTTCTTAACAACAACGAAACTTAGTTTAATTTATTTCATATGGGAATTAAAGAACCGTATTAATAGTATTGTATTCCTGAATATAAATGTTTATACAAGTAACTACTAGAGGGCCGGAAGTAATTGAGTATTGGAGAAAACTTGAATTTGGAAGGTTCACGAGACGAAAGATATAAGAGCACAAAACTTTGGAAGATACTTAACATATCTTAGCACAAAGTCAAATTATCAAAGTATCGGAATGGCTAGGTGGTTAGGGCGCTCGACTCGTAATCTGCGGGTTCGAATTCTCGTCATACTAAACATGTTTGTCCTCCCAGTTGTGGAAGCGTTATAAGTGACGATCAATCCCACTATTCATTGATAAAACAGTAGCCCAAGAGCTGGCGGTAGTTAGCGTTGACAAGTTGCCTTCTCTCTAGTCTTACACTTAAATTAGGGACGGCTAGCGCAGATATAGCCCTCAAGTAGCATTGTGCGAAATTAAAAAACAAACAAACCTAATGACCCACTGGTAAGGTTTATTTTTAAGGGGCCGCTTACTCGCTGGGACAAAACAGTTGTATATATATATACTCTCCCTAATAAAAAGTAATTGTAAAATGACTATTGGAATCCTGGAAAGCATCGGCAAAATATGTTTAGAAACCAACGTGTTAATGAAGAAAAGTATTGATTAAATCTCCTAGCGAGTTTCTTCAAAACATAAAAATTACTTAACTGATTGAAATGTATTAGTTAAAATAATATTGTTTCTACAAAAACAAATATACAATCTCTTTTCTGCGCAGATAAACTTAAAAACATAAAAATGATATAAGCTCGGTTCTAAATGCTCTCTGAGTACCAAGTTCGTTTTTATTTTCTAGTTTGTAATGTCACGTTAAATCAGTACAACAGTTTCTAAAGAACCTGAAAAAAACGAATATAAAAATGTCTTGTTTGACACATACATTTCACTCCTTCACTAAATGTCTAATGAAAGCTCATTTAGGCCAAATTCCTTCTTTTGTCAATTAGTGATTTTCTTGATTTATTCGAGGAAATGCCGGATTATTTCTTCATTAAAGAAGATAGCAAATAAAAAATTGACAATACAACGGTGCCGTATACACATATGATAACGTTTAACTTTATTTTTGTAAATGTGTGTAAGGTACATGGTTGGGTAAGCTGTAAAAAAATTACAAATAAAATTGGTCTTAATGGCATTGGGAAACAAAGAAACATGATTCAACTTGGAGCACTAGAACTATAAGACCATTCAGTACGACTTCTGTAACAAGGCATACTCCAGTTGTGGCACGTAGTATGGCTTATTGTAACAGGTGAAAATCCACGAATAGAAAGGTGAAGGACCAAAATCGTTTGCGCTTTCCAGTTAACATTAAGCAATATAATCAAAAGGCTAGTAAAATATGGTTCACCAAGATAAGGCCCCAGTCATGCCTCAAGCTCAACTATAACCTACCTCAAACAGCTGGATAATGAAACGTGTATTGACCTTATCCTATACAAAGACACACATTTAATGTCGCCGAACGCAGCGTCTATGGTTCATGTGCGATCGGAACGTTGAAACTGGCAAAGAGAAACCATTTTCATTGAGCATTAGATGGCTGACGGAAAGCAGGCAGGTAAGAATGAAGTGCTTTGGACGTGACAGTTTTATGACGGTGCCCCTTCTAATGCCCACAGAATACGTTTAGCATAACGCATTCAACAATCTATATAATCCTATTTTATATTCTGCAAGGTTTCTGTTGCATTTAGGTTATGCATGTAATAAATAATCTATATAAATATATATGATTTATATAAATTGTAACATTATTACAATGTATCCACTGAGAAACTTTCTTTTGTACATTTTATAGCATATGACTGCCTCTTTTATTATGCTAGTCCCTCAGAGTCAGCGGTAACTTTATGAAACTGCAACGCTAAAACCCGGCGTCAAATCATCCAGATAGCCTTTTGTGCAGTATTGTGTTAAAACAAATCGACTGTTTAAGTCTGAGCTATCTGAAAACGTCCTTTAATAAAAATCCACTTTGATACCTTGTTCAGCTTGTAGCGTTAGTTCTGAACTGTGTAGTGCAGACTTCTTTACGTTTAGTGTGTGAATAAACTTTTTATGTACAAGGCAAAGTTTGAAGATTTAGTCACAGCTTCCAACCACATATAAGGTAAAGTCTGTAGTTTTAGTGGCAGCTACAAACCATGTACAAGGTGAAGTTTGTAGTTTTAAGTTACAACTACCAACCGTGTGCAAGGCAAAGTTTGTAGACTTGATTACAGCTTTAAACCGTGTACAAGGTAAAGTTTGTAGTTTTAGACACAGCTACCAACCATGTACAGGGTAAAGTTTGTAGTTTTAGACACAGCTACCAACCATGTACAGGGTAAAGTTTGTAGTTTTAAGTCACAACTACCAACCATGTGCAAGGCAAAGTTTGTAGACTTGATTACAGCTTTAAACCGTGTACAAGGTAAAGTTTGTAGTTTTAGGTGTAGCTATCAGCTGCAAAACGTGTTTTACTTCCATTAGCAACTAACAGTAATAACACAAATAGTTATTTCAAATTAGTATAAATATTACCTCGTCATTTGTATTATTTGTGCCGGACATGGCCTGGTGATAAACTTCTGGACAAATCATCTGTACACGGATCATTCCGTTTCCGCACAAATTCGCTTTGTACTTTGAGATCAAGGATGCTTACACAAGTGATGGTCAAATTCCACTATTAGATTACAGTAGTACAAGTGTTGGCGGAGGGTGTTGTTGACTAACTGCCTTCCTTCCTTTTCTTTAACTTATTGGCTCAAATTAACCCTTTTATATCTTTTCTCGATTTTATAAAACAATAAAACAACCACAAGTAATTATGATTATTTCCTGTTATTATAACCTATATAAATAAACGTTAATATATGTGTATATATCTTTTCCTTATACATTTCCACATTTCTTGATCAATCAACACCAGACTTGACACCGTGATACAGAATGACATGAGGATAGACCCCTCCTAATTTAGTATCTAATTTTAGAAAAAACTACTAATGTTGTATATCCTTCATCATGCGATTATACTTTGTTAATATTATTGTTAGAATTCATAAGAACAGTATGTATTTCTTTTCAATAATAACAGTTTTATGTATATTATTGCGTTTTTAATGTTCATTATGTTAAAAAAATAAAACAACTTTCAATCCTTTGTTACAAACGAGATTTTATTACACCCGTCCAAATGACGGGTGCTCCAGCTAGTTTGAAATATAATAAAACACTTGAGACTGAAGTAATCCTATTGATAATGTTCCACAAACTAGCTTAAAGAAGCGTCAGTGAGCTCCAGAATGAATACAGTCTCATAAGTTGGACCGAATTAACTAAAAAATGTCGGTTATTATTTTCTGGAGTTAAAGTGAAAATTTCGACAAATATTTAATTTTTGAAAAACTTAATAATCAACGAAATCACATGGACCATTTCAATAAGCTTTTAGAAACATGTAAAGTATAGAGAGAAGTATATTTCTGATATTTGTTATTCTGGAACATTCAGCGCAAAGTACACAACTTTTGACGTTGCAAGTCTCAAACTTATGTTTGAACCACTGGGGGACTAAGGAGCATTGCAAATTAAAATAGCTTCCTAAAATATACTAAACTCCAGTTTTAGTAGTGCAGTAAATATTGGAATATCTAAGTGTTTTAATTCTGAAACGTTCCCAAGCGGATCAGCAGCAATTTCTTAACTGATAATGATAAAATACGGGATTCGATCCTCCGCGATGGACAACGAGAAGAAAGCTGATTGTGAATCGTTGCTCTAAAGAAACAAACAAAAAATACTGATGAAAAATGTGCGATTGTTTGTTGGTTTGATTTTTGCGCAAAGCTACATGAGGACTATCTCGACTAAGCCGTCCTTAATTTAGCAGGGAAAGACTAGAGGGAAGGTAGCTAGTTATCACTACCCACCGCCTACTCCTGGGCTCCTTTTTTACCAATGAATAGTGGGACTGACCGTCACATTATAACGCCCCCAAGGATTAAAGGGTGAGCATGTTTGTTATGACGGGTATTCTAACCCACGACCCTTGGATTACGAGTGGAGCAGTTTAACCACTTGGCCATGTCGGGCCTTAAAGTGTTTCATAAAGACAACTTAATAAATGTGCTGTAAATTGTTGGTGTGAAAAAGGGACGATAAGTATGACTTCCTAACTGTGCTGTAAATTGTTGGTGTAAATAAGGTGCGATAAGGATGACTATAATTGTGCTGTAAATTGTTGGTGTGAAAGAGGGACGATAAGGATGACTTCCTAACTGTGCTGTAGATTGTTGGTGTAATGCTTAAAAGTAGGAAAAGAAAATCAAAATAAGGTAAGTTTAGTGTTACAATAGTGTTGTCTTAAGATTATTATAGTTTAACTTATAAACTTTTTTTTTTTTTTACACAGTCCAAAGCCCGCAAAAATGCATACAAACCAAAGTTATTTTTATTTTAAATGTAGATTAACATGCCGTAGAAGGATGAGAATCAGAACGATGTTTATTTGTAATAAATCACAAGGCTACCTGTGTGGCGCCTCCCACGGGTATTGAATATGAGCCAACAGGGATCCACTATTTCAAAGATCAAGATTAAGGTTACGCAGCATTGTGCTTTTTTTTTTTTTTATAAATGTTGTCATTCTAAAGACTTAATAGATTATGACATTCACTTGATTACAGTAACATATATTCAAGTTTTTCATATTGCTAGCAGTAACCTGACGTGAAATTAGAAATTTGCTAGGTCACACGTAGTAATCTGATGTATGATTGTGTGTTAAACATCCGTTTGTATACACGTTCAAAAATTAACAAAATATATTTGTGTGTGTGTGTGTGTGGGGGGGGTGTCCTCCAGTCAGGTAGCGTTGAGTGACATAACGCTAAAATCCGAGATCCAATTCTCCGCAGTCGACACAGTAGATAGCTAAACGTGTCTATGTAATACACATCTAATATAAAAAACACATCACGGTTCTTATATATTTTTCACAGAATTCATTTGAACTTTAATCTTTCGTAAAATTAACAGAGTAATCATTCACCATTAACCCTAAAAATATATACAGATGCAATGAAATTTATTTCATGAGTTATATAACAGGCAACGAGAATAAAGCCGTCTACACGAGAACAGTTTTTATGTGGTCCAAATCACTTGTATTCACTGTATCGCTTCGACCTATAATACTTGCATTTATTGCCTTTTGTCCACACATTCCTTTTCAACGTGTATTGATCTAGATATTTTGATATGTTATGTAGCTTTGTATGTATTAATAAGTAAAGTAATAATTTACTTTCTGTTTGGTTAACAATAAGTACGAAAATATTCACAAAACTTACAATGCTTTTGCTGAAATTATGAAGTTCTGTTGAAAATACCGTATCATATATCAGCGCCATCTGGCTTGGTACATTTGAATCATTATTGTATCTCGAAACGGCTGGTATAGGTATTAACACTAACAAAGCAGAGAATAACATTTGAACCTTCCTAGGTCATCTCTAGGTTAAATACCTGCTGTATTCCAATGTGAGGATTTAACGACGTTTTCTAGCATTATAAGCCCTCAATCTTATCCCCGGATCCATCTGAAGGTTGGGAACATGGTGTTTTAGTAATCTCATATTTTGGACTCGTATGCATGTAAAAAACTAAAGAAAGATCCATTCACTTAGCTATCAAGATCATACTCAATAAATTGTACTTTGGATTTTTTATGAATTTTACAGCTGTCTTTCACGTGAATTTGATCTTTTATGGTATATGTAATCACCCAGCGATTTCGATTTTTTATTGGTCTAATCGAATCTGATTATAAAGTAATTTAAAGTAACGGTAAAATATACTCACCTACATATTAAAATCGATTGTAATTTCATTATTCTAATCTATTTCATTTTCGGAGTTTCTATAGTGCACCGATATTACAACAAGAAATCTTTTACATCTAAAGAACCCGCTCCCGATCAGAAGTTGTATAGGTTCGTGATTAACAAAATGTTATCTTAGGACACGAAAAGTTGATTCCCTCATAAGTAATTGTAAAACTAGGCAAAAAGTGCCCATAAACACTGGAAAACAAAATGTGAACAAGAAATTTGTATGTACCCTCCACACAGAGGCCTAACGAACTGACAAGCTAAATTTGGTGAAAATCCATCAGGAGAAGCCGAAGCAGTAGTAAGAAACGCTTATAAAAACCGCGAAACTAAACATTTGTATGTATCCCCACATGAGGCTAACGAACCTTTAATTTTCGTGAAAATCCATCCATCCATACCCTTCGAAGAAGTTACATGGACTTACAACAGACAGTAAATACTATTACATTTAAACAGATGCATGAATATCAGCCGAATGCAATGAAATAATTAATGAAAATAACAGTGACCCGACATGACCAGGTGGTCAGGGCGCTCGACTTGTAATCTGAAGGTTGCAGGTTTGAATTACCGTTACAAGAAACCTGCTCGTCCTTTCAGCTGTGGGGACGTTATAAAGTGACAGTCAATCCCACTATTCGTTGATAAAGGAGTAGCCCAAGAGTTGGCGGTGGGTGGTGATGACTAGTTGTCTTCCCTCTAGTCTTACATTGATAATTAAAGATGTCTAGCGCAGATAGCCCTCGTGTAGCTTTGCGCGAAATTTAAAAACCAAAATAACAGACTCGACCAATTCGGGCAAATTGGGCTTACGTTCATCTAGGTTTTGAATCTCCCTCTAGTTCCGTTATTGTAACTCGTCCTTATCAAATTCTTGCGGAATTATTAATTTGATTAAAATCAAAAGATACCCACAGAATCTTAAATAGCAAAATATTTCAAACAAGTACGCGAGTAACGAAGTTTCAGACTTCGGATTATGTTACTAAAGTGAAAAGTATTAAATACCACAATGAAGTAAAACTTGCTCGAAATATAGATGGTGTACAACTTATAAGTTTGTAGCAAAAAGGATTATCATAAATTTTATCAAAATGTGTAACAAAAATGTTTGTTACATAGAGTAGTGGAATCGGGAAGAGAATTTGCTTAACATAAGGTTAGAAATTATATTTTTATTGAATTAAAAGTTTCAACTCAATAAAACAAAGCAGAACAAAACTTTACAATGTATATAATTAGCTTATTTAAGCCTTGTCTTTAGCTCTGATCAAAGTTCCTTAGATGTAATAAAGAAAGCATACTTTGGCTACCACACTTTCAAATATACTTCTTGATAAAATCCCAAAATCGTGGTTTATACAGGGAGTCGTTTTTGATTCCAATGAAAACTTGTAGCTTATTAAAAAACAAATAACGAGTTCCTTTATTATATCTGAAATAATTAAACAGTAAATCAAGTAAACACATTTATAAAATACAGCATGTCAACCTTCACACCATTAGCTAGGTCACCAGAAGGTAGCGGAGGCATAGGCAGGTGTAGAGAATGACTTGAAGATACAAGACCTAGAGTATAATCCTCACATTATTAGTTAGTCAGAAGAAGGTTGCAGGGGAATACGTTTAGAGAAGGACCTGAATATACAAGACCTGAAATGCAAGTGTGACGTATGTGACAAAGCATGCTCAAACAAATCATGCCCTAAAGTGACGAGTCCTTCGTTGTTCGTATAAATTGCTTCAACAGCATGGTTAGGTTTTCGAACAGAAAGTTCCTTTGATGTCTTCGTTTGTACAGGGCTAGTTTGAGAAAGGCTTTTGTATCGAATGTGGACACGAGGGGCTTGAAATCTTATTTTTCGATTTCGACAAGGGTATTTGGTAAACCACAATTTTGACCAGTGGCGGAAGTCTGTTACTCTATGTAACAAGATATTTCCTTCTGATGGCAGTATAAAATTCGTTTCATTTGGTGAATAATTACCTAACGATAACAGGTTTGCTTGTTCTGTGAAGTTAGAGGTTACAGGTGACGACACTGAGCCCTTTTCTTCTATTATGTCATCTGTTACAGAGAGTGGCAACATGGGTTTTTCCATTGCATCATTAGGACACTTACAATTGGTCTGATTATCATCAACAGCCTGAAAAACAAATAATTATGATGACTTAAAGTAATCCCTGTTAATCTTTTATTTAATTCAGTATACGTCAACATTCAAGAACGGTATATAAAAAAATAGCCTTTACTCAACCTACCATATCAGCATCTACTGATCTAGGTTTATCAACGTGTATTTGTTGCACTTAGGTTAAGCTCTTTCAACAAAATATCCTTTAATTAAAACAATTGAACAATGATAATTTAAAAGTCGATAACTGTTATTCGAAGTTATACAGAAAGAGGAAATGTTGTAGAATCAATAACAAGAAAACAAGTTTTTATGAATCGGGTTTTAAACTCAGTTAAGCTAATTTTCATGTTTCATTTTCGCGGCTTATCCTTATTAAAAGTGTTTATGAATAGTTAACCACAGAAACCCCAAAAAATCGAAATACTTCTAACAAAACCAGCTGAGCAAATCAGTTTTAGGTTACATGATACTGCGAAACGGAAAATTATTTAAATCACTGAAATATATCTTATTACTTGAGAAAGTTCCATCTTATTGTTCCCAAAAATACTGTTCTGAGTAAGACTGTGTCCGAGAGAAACGTTTGGACTAAATGGGATTTTAAGAAATGGTAAACAATGACAGAAAAACACTTAGTAAAAAAATCTCACTATAATATCAGTTAATACATAGCTACGACTATAATTACCTACTGTACCGGTAAATTAGATGAAATTTTTCGCTCTGGTGACAGATCATCTGAAGAGTGGTACGAAATGGATTCATTTCCAATTTTTGTTGAGGACAATAACGCGAACTGGTTTGAAATTTTTTGATTTGATGAAGTATTGCCCACTGGACAGACAGAGTCCACAAACACTGAATCGTCTTCCCTACAGGCTTTCTTCGTAGATACAACTTGAGAAGATGAATATGAAATATCTTTGTCAGAAAGACAAACTGCCTCACAAAGTCGTTGTGCTCTTTCTTGAGAGATACTAGTTTTCTTGGCGATTTGAACAGGATCAGATTCGTATCTTCTTAATGCTTCGTACGCTGTCGTCCTTGAAAGTTCTCCTGTATTTGGTTGCTGTGAGGATACAGAAAATCTACAAGATTGAGGATCTGGAGTCGATTTCTGCTCTGTTGTTTCTGAAACTGATGTCTCAATGATCAGTTGTTGGAAATCATAGTCAAGTGGCTCTGAGAAGCTACATTCTTGTTCGTCCGTTTTATATCCATAGGAATGTTTGTTTACGCTAGTTACATCTGGAAAAATGGAAAAAAATACAGAATGATGTGGATAAATAAGAAGCTGACGAATGTTTGTATTGACCTACAAATACAAGTTTTAATACAATCATTGAATGTACATCGACCTTTTAAAAGTCTCATTAAATTGTTGTTTTTTTTCATATATTCAAGCTTCGCCACGCCAAAGTTATCTGTGCTAGCCATCCTTAATTTTAAACAGGTAGAAATAGAGGAAAATCGCAATTGGTTAACATACACCGCCGACTCATGGGTTATTCTATGAGAATAATGGGATTTTACTACACTTTTCTCACGAACAAAAAGTGCATAGCGCGATTATACATTGAAGTTTGGTCCACTAACCACCAGGCCACACCTGAGCCATCATATAGAAAACATCTATCAAAATTAGCATTTAAGACATGCAAGTAACTTAACTACTAAAATTTACTGGCATAAAAACATAAGAAAATTTCATATTAATATACCATTAAGATCTCAATTGTATCAAATGAAATATGTTAGGAACTGCATAACACAAAACACAGACAATCAAGTAATAAGCTAACCAATTAACTAATATCATTTGTGTGTTTAATTGTATGATTTACTAATAAACATTTACTACCTTGATCACAGTTATCCATGCCTTTGATGGTTTTACAAGAGGTATGTTTAAAGTTAGGGTATATTTTATTACACTGGATCCTACTAAAGGGATAAGATGGGCAAGATGCTCGGCCACAATTCTGATCAGAAGTCGTTGTTGGTGCTCTTACTGAAAAACATTCCAAATCACAAGTTGGTGAAGAGATATTTTTTAGCTTCTTACTTTTGTTATCACTTTCTGTTTCTTCAGATAAGTATTGTTTAAGATGCTCAGATGTGGGGTCTCCGTGTACTGGCAACGTGTCGCGACTCGTTTCTTCCGAGTTATTGGTCAGGTCCACCATTCCACGAGAACAGTTTTTAACCACAGATGACCTTGAAGGTCTTTGACCAAGAGTTGTCTCTTCTAGTTTTGAAACATATCCATGATTTGATTTTCCCATTTCGTGCTGTAAATCTTGGTTTGAACTAAAACTCTGTCTCGGATCGGAAATTAAAGTAGTTTGAGTAGTATCCAGTTGGTCTTTCTTTGGAGCTTCCGAAGTTGGTTCAAAATCCTTGTTCTTATCCAATACAGATGGAGATGGGAAGGTTGGTTCCTCAGCTCTTGTTTCAGACACCATTCTTTCATTTACAAAATATATTCTACTGTCTTGAAACGACGGTAAGTTTCTAGTTGGTATCTTTCTTAGCTTCCAGAGGGCTTTCATGGAATAATAAATTAAAATTCCCTGTGAAGAAAAAAAAAAACGATTTGCGTCATCTGGATTTGAGTGAAGTATTTTTTAAACACAAACACCTGAATATCAAATTTATTTATCAGTAAGATAATTTTATGAATGTTTTTCTATCGAAAAATCTAACCACCTTAACGAAGGACCTTTTATAAGTACTGTTTAGTTTATTCGGCATTAACATAATACCTAGCAAACATTACACCCATATAATATTTTATGAACATAGTTTCAAACAATCCTGGAACATATTTCAAATTAATTTCGACGAAAACATGATTTCTTGTGGTGATCGCTTGACTCTTGCAATGAGGTTAATTGGGATTTACAAACGTTAGCATTTAAATGCTATTTTCAGTATACTTGTATAACAAATAATTTAATAGCTTCCAAAAAAAAAAAGTTAGGTCACACAATGGTCAAACTAACAAGAGATTATCCTGCAATGGATGGAAATATGGTCTCTTCTCTCTAACAAAACTATTTTCTTAAAGAAAATCTTACCTCGAAGACGAGGAGAAGAAGCATAATTGTAATGCATGGAGGAATATATCGTTCCAATACATTCTCTACCAGCTGTGTGCATTCCTGTAATGAGATGTTGCGTTAAAACTCCGCCAGAGGTACGATATATACTTCGCAGGTTTAGTAATTAGCTTCGGTATCAACAAAATATCAAATAAACATTAACGAGCACAGTCACTGACTCTAATAATTTAAATATTATAAGTAATAATTTTGTTAACTCATTACAAAATAGACATACATTTTTGGTGGGTATAGCATCACGAAAATTTAAATTTAATAATCTAGGTAAAATATCGAAAAAAAGGGTAAAGTGCAATATTAACCATGCTTAATCGAGCGCGTAACAGTTGCTTCTTTCACCGTTAGGATTATTACTACTATTATTACTTAGATCTATAAATTCTTACAAATTAAAACAGAACAAACTGATATTTTCTTACCTCACAGTATTCTGACATTTTGTATTCAATTTGAACCTATAAATAAATTTATTTCTCAGTGCTTTTTATTATTTTACAGTCATGATATTCACACATTAAAAATCGTGAATTATTCTTGGCATATAAATATTAAAACTTAAGGAATTGTGTTTCTTATACTAATATTTCAGTATTATTCGAGATCAAGTTATATATAGTTACCTAATTACATAATAGTTATATAAATTACTGCATTTTTAAATTACTTTAGAACGTCAAAGCAATAGCAGCAGCACACCCACATATTCAGTTTTGGAATGTATTTTTGATATCAATTATAGTTTAATTTTCTGAACTTCTAAGAAAAAAAATAAGGTTACAATAATATCACGTGCTAATAATTATTCCAAGTATGGTTTATTTACAACCAGAGAGTATTAAGTAGCCAGATAAAGGTGAAACTTGAAAAGATATATGATTGTTGAGTTGGTTATTGGGACTTAATGACACGGTAGGGTAAAGAACATTTAGTAGGTAACAGTTGCTTCAGTTAAGTGATCTAAATCCACGAGTAGGTAGCTTTGATACTCAATAGAAACATGGTAATGCCTGGACTTACTAGTACAAGTTTTTTTTTTTACTTGGATGTTGCATCATTTTATTGAGAATTTGCTATAAAAACGTATGAAATCTGGAGATAATATAACATATCATCCTACGGAGACATTAACATTTAATCAGATGTGTGTGTATGACGAATAGCTACAACCGGTGATAGAAGGAGGTGTTAAAGATGGTTTCACCCCATTTTTTTGAATAATAAAGCTAATTTGAACATGTTGATGATGTCTCGATCTCCGAGCTTTTCGATCCATCGCCTAACACGTTAGCCACATTTATCCTGTGATACACACAGGGATTATGCTTTTCTAAATTATCATCTTATTATCGTTTAGTTTCTTGTTGATTCAAGGCTGACGTAGAGTTAGTGAAATTGTCACGTGACTTGCACCTCTCCGTCTCAAGAGTTAATGACTTTGCCGACATTCACCCCATCGGGGCGACTTACCACGGGTAGTTCGTAATCAATTTTTTCTTTTTTTTGTTTGTTTGTGATTTGATCGGGATTTATCTTAACGTAGATTGCTCTTTTACCATGACATGTCACTAATTTAATATGTACCGTTAAGAAATGTGGTATTTTCAAGCAGTTTATTGCTACTTTAACACAAAGAACCGGCGCCATTTTAAAACTCCTTTCTGTATTGCTATTGCGTTACATTCAAAATTTAATTAAGTTAGCAGTAAATGTCTTGCAAATGCCCATAATTTAATATACATCATATCTTAAAGAAGCAGTACTTGGCTCGAAAACACAAATCTAGCACTTTTATAATGTATTTTGCTTGGTTGTACACAGAATTAATTCATGTTGTGTTCACGATGAAAATAAAGTTGAAAACAGTTCTGTTAGAGAATAATAGCATATTTATAAAATATTAGTATTACTAGTTGAATGAAGGCATCAAATTGGAAACGATGTCTATACTAAAACATTTATAGCGTAAAACATTTACTCACGTGATTATGGCATTGAAACTTGGAAATTAAACTTAAACAATGTATTGAAACTTGAAAATTAAGTCACAGGGCTTGTGTAATTACCTAGAAGTACATAGGTTGCTTAAATTAGGGATAATGCTACAAAAATCAATATCGGTAATTACAGATATCTCAAAACAATAAAAGATTAGACGCACATGGCTAACTTTCCATTGTTTAACTTTTATATTGCCTATGATAATGTTGACTGAAAAGGTTTTTATTATTTGTATTTTTTTCGAGTCACTTAAGACATTGTAGAACATGGATATTTCTAACAGACTACTGTAAGCTGCTGCTTATTAGGGCATAACTTGGAGTTGTAATGGAAAACTCACTGGTAATGTATAATGTAAATTATACTTTGTTGTAAATTAAATAGTTTTGTGTGGTCAAACGAAAGCAGAATGAATATATTGGTTAAAAAAAATTAAGTATTAGTCCGTATTCCAAGTTTCAGTTTTACCTGGTTTTATAATTTTTCTGCATTTAGCTCTCAGTGTTAATTTGCTTGTTTATCGTTGGTGTTAAGCACAAAGTTAAACAACTGGATATTGGTACTGTTTCCACCACGGGTATCTTAAACTTTTTCAGCATTATAATCCTGTAGACTTAACCGTTAAACCACTATGGAGCCGCAAAGGGCTAAATATTATGGTTACTATTTTATGATGCATATAAATTATCAAACTTTATCAGTCGTTAAAAGATAATCTACAAATGTTCCAAGTATGGTCTATAGTGCAAGATAGATTTCCAAGTATTTAAGTGCTATCGCTGAGTTTGTTTCTTCTAAGTTGGTTGTTTTAGCGTCGTGCATGATTTCCCAATTTATTTGAATATATGACAAATATATCAAAACTGTGTGATGCCGCCCCAAATTTGTGATGTTTACCAATCTGATGCCGTTTCCAGTCTTGTAATATTTACCAGAAGAAAAATGCCCAGTCATCAGAATCCTATTGCTAACCAGTCCTGCGGAGGGGATAACTGTCACTCCTTATAATGCAACCACAGTTTAAATATGGGTATCGCACGAGCTAAAAGTAGCTCAACCATAAAGCCAACTCTCAAATCATACATCTTTACACAGCGTTTTTGTGAAAAAGGGACTTTAGTGATTTATTACCATTATTTATATACTTAAAAAACAGCATGAACAAAAACAGTATTACCATTCGTTAGACAATAAATATAAAATAATGCAGGATCTCGTACGTAAACTTAAGTCAGTTTAGTTTAAAAAAACATTGTCCCTTTTATTTTATTTGGTTCAAGTACGTACATCAGCCATATAGAGAGCTCTGTTGGTTTGTTCATTGTGTTCATGGCTACACAAGACAACTGACAAATACATTGACTTTACATACATTCACTGTTGGCAGGTGTGTGTGTGTGTGTGTGTGTGTGTGTGTGTGTGTGTGTTGATATTGCGAGAGTTAATTTTTTAAACGTTGAAAAATATTGTTAATACGAGCCCTTCCACAAATTTATTAATATTTAACAATACTATCTTATTTTCTTGAATAATACTATTTTTCAGTGTAGTGTATGAAGTGTGTACTTCCACTTAAACATGAAATCAGAAATTAATGAGACTTAATTTAGGATTAATACAGAAAGCTATTCACTTTAATTTTGTTTCTAAAACACAAAACTTTCAAAATAAGTGGCTTGACTGAATTTTCAGGACATATTGTTTAAATAAAACTTAAAACATGTAATGTTAAACTCCGTGTAAACTATATAATTGAAGAATTCCTATAATCCAATATTTTGGCCAAGGTCTCCCTCCTCACCATAAGGTGAGGCAATTGTTTCTATACCTTTACGTGGGTGACTGTACGGTGCGCACCATTCGCCAATGAGGGAGGACAACTTGAAATGGGTGTTAAATTCTTAAAAAGTGTGTTAGAAAAGGGAGGTTTCAGAATCCACATGGATCATACCCAAGATAGTGGTGATAGAAAGCCAGAAAGTTGGGAAATGTTTGTTACATATAAAGATAATGAAGACAGACTGCGTTACAACAACTTGTTTTCAGTTATGTCACGTATATCACATTTTGTATCACTGATAATCCATATTTTAAATGTTTGTTGTATAGTTAAGCTAAAACAGAGAACAAGCGATATTTTACCAAAAAAAAAAAGCTGTGATAAGAATTACATTCCGCATTAATAAAGTTCCACATGACATTGAAAATAGAGAATTTTACGGGAATAAAAAGTACACGGTTCAAGTCCAAATTAAACCATTTACGAGTTATACTTGGAGAAGACGCCCTTCGTTAAGCTAGCTTTCTGGTTTCACAGTTACGAATAGATAACAAGTTAATAAAAGGAGTCTATAGCAAAAAAAAAAAAAGATTTGATTTAGACTTAAGTTCTGTAACCTTAGATACGCAAGTTTCAATATATGGCAATATATATTTGATCCCGTTTACCTTTTCTTTCAAGACTAGAACTGCTACGCTAAGTATAAACTGCATAATCATGACCATGTAGAGCCAACACAGAAACTGGAAAAAAAAAATTGTTTGAATATTTAAATAATTTACCTAAAAATTAAACCAAGTGCGTTAAAGAAGTGTATACAAAGCACTGGTAGGATAACTTAATTACAAATTATAGATTATTTGAAATTATAATTGAAGATAGTCACACGCTCACACAATTTGTCAAAGTACAAACAGACGTTCTTGTGAAGGGCGTGTAGAAATGTTTTGTATACATTGTAGTGATGCAACCACACTGTTGTACCACAGCCATGTATACAACCATGTTGTTGTCTCACTTCTAAAAAAGTGGAAAAATACATTATAGGTATACGAAGTTTTTTTCAGAGTTAAAAACATCAAATGGGACAATCTACAAGTTAAACGAATTGAACTAAGGAGTTTTTTGTCAAGTAATTAAATACACCAGTATTTAGTTAACAATAAGTATTTATTTTCAAAGTAAAGCAAACATTTACTCACAGAAAATAGTATCCACCTGACTGTGAAGCACCAACTACAGATTCCTAGTACACCTGTGATGACAAGAATCAGTCCTGTTGCCATGACAGCCGATAAAGTCCTTCCCAAGTCTTTCAGAGTCTCTCCATACATGTTAATCAGATGTGGTGCTATACTCAAACGCATCCTCGAACTCAGGACTATCAGTGACACGCCGCTTAACTAAATACATTAAAAAACGTCAAGTTGAGATATGCTGAAGAACATGAAGTTAGGGCAGGTAGAGCTCACGTACAACTGCATGAATATAACAACACGTAAGAGATTAAAAACACGTACCGGAAGTCCCTGTAGACCACACTTCATGAAGGTGGTGCTTATTTTAATATTAGTTTTATTCATATCTGTTCGTTGTTTAAGTTCAAAGCCAGACAACTGGATGTCTCTGCTATGCTCACCGCAAGTATCAAAGCCCTATTTTCTATATATATATATATATATATATATTTAAGCGTTATAAGCGCTCAGACTTATTGATAAACCACCAGGAAGAGGACTAGCACCTAAATCTCAACCACAATAGGTGGAAAATACAAACGTGTTATTACACGTAAAGTGATGGTGGGATCGAATAAGAAAAGCAAGCAGTTATCGTAGAATGACCAGGTCACTGGTGGTAGCGTTTACAAAGATGTGACTCGAAGTAAGAACATTTTTATTGGTGTGGATTAACTTCATCTATAAGACACTGACTGATGAAATGGGTTCTGTCACGGGTCAACCATTTTAGGAAGCTTATCCCTGGGTTTCTTTTATATACGATACATTGATGTTAAGAAATTCTTAAACTTTCTTCTTTGGTTGGAAAAAAATTATTTCACGAGGTTGAAAACGTAAGGGCTATTTGGCTGTGCTATCCAGAAGCTATGACAGAGACTCGCAAATTTTCTCGGCATATGGTTCTCTGGAACATTCTGCATCCTCGCTAAGCCCTCTTCCATCTTAATGAATCAATAGGTAATGAATAACCTAACAGTATTATGTATTTTGTGCATCAGCTAAGCTCCCTCGAAACATTCCTGCCCACCTACCCCCAGTTCAAGAACCCCTGATCTAAGGACTAAACTAATTAATTTAAAGAAGTTCAAATCTAAGTCTCAAATTCTGGTTCGAACAATTAAATACACAACCATAAAACTATGCTCGCCCGATAAAATTACCGACGAATTAGACAAAATAAAACAATACTTCATCAACATCAATAAGTTTCCTCCACAAACCATAGAAAACATTATACGCACACACAGACAAAGCAAAATCAACTAACAAAAGTAAATATATTTCACGAATTAAAAAATCACGAAACCATATACTGCTGCATAACATATGTTCCCGACATCAGCAGAAAAATAAACAACATTTGGCAAAAACTAGTAACAAAATACGACGACATTCCAGTTGATACCAAATTTATTTAAAAACCAGGCACAAAACTAAGGTCTATACTATGTAAAAACTACAATGACAAACACCACACCAACATTATTTATGAAATACAATTTGAAAACTGCCACGATTTCTATATTGGAGAAAGAAGTAGAAAAATGGAAACCAGATTCAAAGAACATAAAAAGTCACCTACACACGTTTTCGAACACTGCAAGTCAAATAAACACAACACAATCATAGAAAACACCCAAATACTAAATAAAGAAACAAACATAAACAAACGCAAAATTAAAGAAGCCTTACATATACAACAACTCAAGCCCCAAAACCAATACAAATGAACACCTTTATACCTATATTAATAAATATAATCAAAACATCTAAGCACGCCCTCTACATTCCTACACTCAGTTACACAACCCCCTTCAAACAAGTGGCCAGCTATGGGTCAGTTACCTCTTTCTTTGTGAACCTGACGATGACTGAAGAAGATCGAAACGTTGTTCACTCCTCTATGTAAAAAAAATTTCAATCCATACCAGCCGTTTTTACATGTATATTTCTTTACAAGTGGGTTTTCTCGTCATCACTGATCACTAACTGAATACACGTTTAAGATGGCAATATTTTATTAAGGATAAAATCGTGTATTATTCGTTACTACAGATACTTGACGTTTCAAACAATTTTTGAAGCCTATAGAGGCACGCTTCTAATATTTTAAAATTAATTCATGCCTATTTCAACTTGACATATCAAAAGAACACTGATCACTAAACACGTGGAAACATCTGATTTTCAGGTTTTTATCTGGGCCTTCACAAAACATGTTTGTTTTAATATAGTTTTAAAAAGGCTAAACAAAGATGTTCTGAATATTTGAATTATGACTTTATAAATAAATATTTGGTAATCAGAATTCTACAAGTAGCTTCGAGTAAGCTATTAATGTAAATAAACAGTGATGTTTCAAACAGGCTTTTAATAGATTTTTGCTTTCGTAGATCGATAACATACCAAGAAGCATCTTCCTAGCAGTATAACAATTCTAACTTTCTTCGATAGTTTTGGTGAATTTCCTTAAAGAATGCGAGATTCGTTTAGTCACTGGTACATGATGTAAATTGTAATAATAATATCCATTTTTAAAATATTTAGTATACTCTTAAACAATATTTCTGTAAATTCCTTAGTACACTGATTAAATATCAATTTTTTTAACCACAGCTACTAAGTTTACGTCAACTTACATTGGTTCAATTGACATATAATTAATTATTGATATTACTGCGCAAATGTAGTCGTGTCGGGCGAAAAAGTAATGCTATAAATGGGGCCTTAAGCATTTCCTTTTGCTACTTTGAGCAGTACCATACCAACCATTTGTTCGATATAAAGGTACGCTTGCTACGCATGGGGTTAAATGACTTGTTGTGGAAAAGTGACAGTTTTATACCTTTAGTAATAAACACAAAACAACGTTACCTTATATATTATCAGTGGGCACAAAATCACAGAGTGAACTGTATTATAAAACCAGCCAAAATGCAACCAGCTATATTGCCGTATACATGAAGCCTAACTCCTTTCTAACTTGTAGGGTAGCTCGTTCAAACGTTGCGATCTCATTCATCATAAAACAGTACGATAATCTGTATTCCCCTAATCGTACTTCTTCCTCCCAGATAATGTGCATATTTTGTGACGTTTTTACACATGTCCAGTAGTGCAGTATTGGTGAAACGTTTATGTTCTTTTCAAGTGTTGTTTCATGATAACCGTTATTTAAGAGTCACGTTTTAACTACATCGGTAATACGTAGCTCAACTGTTTATTGATTATAACAACATTATTTTCACCAAAAGTAAAATAAGACACAATCAGTAACATATGGGCCGAATACACTTCTTGATTCGCAGCGCCCTGTGTGATGGACTTCAGTTTAACCTATTCATGGCTTACGAGTACAGCTTGGGTAAGAAAATAAGAGTTATGTCTCTTATCACGTCGATGTGTATATAATATACATGGGTTGTCGAGTCCTTTCTAAAAACTCATATCGTAACTATAATCAATTCAGACGTGCGAATTTGAAGAATGACCGAAAACTTTCACCTGTTATATTTGTTACAATATCGGTAAAGATTTGTTTTTCAACTTAAAGTATTTTTATATGTATTTATTGGAATGCTGAATAAACTGCTTTTGCAGTGGGTTTTCACACAAACGTGAATGGACATATGTAGGACTGATAAACGTATTAACCCTACCAGTAGAGATAATGCCGGACCTACCTCGCGTCTAACCTTAAAATTAAACGTTTGACAATTAAATCAGCTCTGTTCGACAAGACTATCTTCCAGTGGGTTAAAAGTAAACCTAAGGTTCGATTTTTCTCGATGGACACAACAAATAACTGAACGTGGTTTGTTTTAAACCAAACTCTTCGAAAATCTATTCAACTTCTAAGATTAATCATGTAGAACAGCACGTGCAACATTAGTAGCACACAAGACATTTTAAGGAACTCAATATGGAAGTTGCAATAATTAAAGCAGATAAAAGAATCTATAACCAGCTATGATCTAATAGTAAAGAAAGAAATGGTAAGATAATTATTCATTCTGGTAAAAATAAATACAAATGTATTTAATATTATTTTTGTACAGATAAGACAAAATAAATACAGAAACAAACAGAAGATGATGTGAATTTGGATGTTCATTCCCGCCTAGTAAATTCTCATGACCATCGACTGTAATACGAAAGCCAATACACTGGTCTATTTAGCTACGTATTCGAAATTAATTCCCGATCTAAAGTTTATATGCAGAATATTACGTCCTAATGTTTGGTTATTTGTACTGCAATGTTGATTTATTCTGAGAATCAGACTCAGAATTTATTGCTTAAATTCTGTAATTTATATCAGTTAGAATTTAAACAATAATAATTAATTAGTAATAGTAAAAAATATCTTTTTAAAAATAACTTACCACCAACAATAAGCTGGAGACGAACGTCACCATTCTTACATATGGAATATTGTTAGCCATTTCCGACTCAGTTCACCGAACAACTTAAAAATATTTTAACGTATTCCAAACCTGTTTTTTTTTCAGTTGTTCATACCCACGTTACGCCTTGATCAAATGTGTTTAAAAAGCCTACCACCCTTCTCAAAAAAAGTCTATTTTTTAAACTCAATTTTATTACTTGACATCGTGATTATAGCGAAAATTGACAGAGGAGGCAAGCGCCCTCGTCTGGATAAAAGAGTTTTTATTTTTTTACTTTTAATATTGCTTTCAGTATTTATAAGAACACGCGCGACTTTCTATAACTTTGTTAGAGACCACCAGATGAAACTGATAAAACTAGTGTGAAACTCTTAATGGAATCATAATTATGGGATATTTTAATTTTAGAGAATTGCTAGAGTCAAACCATGAGGGGATAAAGGTTATTGTTGTTTGTTACTGAGCACAAAGCCATACAAAGGACTACTGGTATTCTGCCCATCCGGTTGCTACCAGTATAAGATGTACCACTGTTCCACTGTGGATGGGAGAAATGTTTTTGGAAACTGTTCAGAATGACTTTCTTCACCAAGTAGTCAATTAACATATTAGAAACAAAGCTATTTTATATTTATTGTTAACTATAAATATAGAAATGATGAAGTTGGTGGAAACTGGGGAGCATCTGGGTGCAAATGATCATTGTTCTATTAGGTTCGATGTTTCATTGCATATGGAGATAAGGTAACATTATATTATGGTTACAAATTTCAATGCCCCCTGCTAGTACAGCGGTAAGTTTACGGATTTACAACGCTAAATTCAAGGGCTCAAGTTCCCTCGGTGGATTCAGCAGATAGCTCGGAGTGGCTTTGCTAAAAGAAAAACACACACACATACAAATTTCAAAAAAGTACATTTTGAAAAGATGTAACAAGAATTATCTGTTATGAATTGGACAGCTGAGTTATTTAGAGACAATGATGAGTTGTGAACATTTTTAAATATAATTTCTTAAATATTCAACGTAAACATATTTTTATTGAAAAAAAATGGTGGCTACAAGTAAAAAAAAGTTGGTTTACAAAACGTATAAAGTTAAGAAAAAGCATCATAAATTTAAATTGTCCAGTACGACAGGAGACTTAGAAGATATTAGAAGACCAAGGAAACTTTTCAAACAGGAAATCAGGACTTCAACAGAGGATGTGAGAGAAATGGTTATATGAAAATGTAAAAATTAACAGTAAGAATTTCTTTAAATATGTTAAGGGTAAACGAATGCATTAATTTGTCCAAATATGGCTTAAGTAAGAGATTGAAATTCAATCTGATAATTCTTCTTGTAAGTCGTTCAACTGTCGTTTGTCACAGATGTTTGAGGTTAAAATAGTGATAACATAGTTTCTCGGTTGTCAGAGTTGGATGAATTTGGTGTAATGCATTTTATGCTTTTTAACGGGTTGGGGAGGTGCCTCCTCTATTCTCCAGCATTGAGTATCTTATTTGTTTTATTAATAGTGGTGTTTGAATTTTCAACTTGAAACACCCATGGGCTAAATGGCTAGGACAAAGTTTTTTATGGATCAAGTATAGCCGCAATCTTAATTTAAATTACTGAGCAACGATGAAAGAGGAACTGGCTAATTACATGTCTGTCACGTTTCTATAAGGTGTCGACATGGATAGGAGGTTGTGTCACGTTTCTATGAGGTTTTGACATGTACTAGAGGCTGTGCCACGCTTTTATAAGGTGTCGACATGAACTGCACAATACATCACGTTTCTATAAGGTGTGGACATGGACTGGAGACTGTGTCACGTTTATGTAAAGTGTCAACACGAACTGGACAGTGTTACATTTCTATAAGGTGTCAACATTGGGGTTTAGCCTGCCTAACGTGTCTGAAGGTACTGGATGGATTAAGGTCCAACATAAAGAAAGATATCTGGTCAACAGTACCCATTGCTACAATAGCTTTGTCCAGTTCTGAACCGAGTAACAGATGGTTGTTGGTCTTATAACGCGTCCACATCCGAAAGTGCGGAGTGTGTTCAGCTGCATCGGAACTTGAATCTTGGACTTACCAATCCACAACCTGACACACTCATTACTTAGCCACACCAGGACCTTAATTAGTAGTGATACCTGTCTGACAGTCTTTAGAACTGTTATGTACACCATAGGTTTTTTACAAATGAATTTTTAGAACTAAACCCACTAAGAAATTATAATTTTATAGTGATTTTATTTGCCATAACTGTTGTTACATTTTACTGGTTTTACTTACCCCTTTTCTTCAGTGACACAACGGAAAATTCGTAGCATTGCCATGCAAAAAAATGACTTTCGATACTCGTTGTGGGCACAGTACAGATAGCTCATCGTGTAGCTTTGTGCTTAATAACAAACAAAAGAGGAACATATTTCTTTTTGTTTTATACATGAATATAAGGGCTTTTACTTCAATTTTTTAGGCTTACCGTGTTTATTCAGTATTTAAGTTTGTGCTTTTTGTTCGTGCAAGAGTTTTGCTTCGATGGCGATCTTCTTCTAGTATTCAAAGGTAAGAAAAGTTTATCTCTAAAACTATGTTTTCATTCTTGTAGCGATTTACAGTCATGTTCAGCTCACACTTTCCTCTAATGAAATACATTAACTGCTTCTCTAACAATTCAAACTTAAGATCTACTCTATGATGTTCGGTTAAGATAACTTCCTTATATTATAAAAATCTAATTTCAATACTCGTGGTGGACAGAGATAACATAGCTCGTTGTGTAGCTTTGTGCTTAAGAGCAAACATATAACAAATGGTTAATTTTAAATATTATTTTTTTATATTTACGATAAATTTAGTTTTTATTCTCAACTACAATTTGAGAAATTCTCTCAGCGAAAACAGCGCTTTCATTTGATTTAGTCGACTTTTTAGCATATCGTCTCAGATGTTCTCGAGACGAACTAGTTGTGGATAACTCCAACATGGTAACATGAGTTAAAAACCATTATAAATTTATACTTAATAGCTGAAAACTTAATCCAACGATGACCTCATAGTTATTTATATGTGTCTTTCACAAATATATTATACCTGCCGAGAGCTAAACAGTGAAAAAACACATTGTAATCTAATTATCATATGACGTTGATGTGTGTAGCGAGATCTTGTTCCGATACACACTTTTATAAAATTGAACGGAATCAAAGCATTAGTGGAGTAGAGATAAACAGTTTCCGCTTTGTTTTGCACAATTATTTACTGCAATCATAAAGTGTAGTAAAACCTTTATATGTTCTCCTAGATTTTATGACCAGAGTTTGGGTACCCTTTCATTATGTTCATCTTTTCCACTCAGCAATATTAATTAAGAATAGTTGAACTGTGCTTCTTGGTAGTCCTAGGACTGTGTATTTCACGATAAAAGTAAAGCACAGATTTAATGGAAGTCCCATCTTCTTCACCACCCATGCTACTGAGATTTTGTTTTTATATATATTTTGTAGTTCAGGAGTAGCAGTACAATTCTCGATACACCTTGCATTGATAAATGCCATGGTATGTTCGTTGTATTGTACTGTTAAACTTCATAATATGTTAACTTGAATTTCACTACTAAACGTTGTGATGTGTTACTTGAAATGTACAATAATACGTCATGATGTATTATTTGTATTGCACATCTAAACGTCATAATGTATTACTTGATTTGCACAGCTTAACGTCGTAATGTGTTATCTGTATTGCACAGTTAAGCGTCGTAACGTATTTCTTTAATTGCACTGCTAAACATCGTAATGCTTTTTTCTAATTTCACTGCTAAACATTATGATGTGTTGATTGAGATGTACAGATGTACGTCATGATGTAAGATTTTTATTGCAAGTCTAAACGCCGCGATGTGTTATTTGATTTGCACATCTAAATGTCGTAATACGTTACTTGCACTGCGCAGCTAAACGTCCTGTTACTATACATTGAAGACTAGAGAGCTATTATTAATTGCATTGCCTTCGTTCTAAGTTTGTGTAGCTTTATCCCAAGTTAGCTGACATAATACTATTCCTTCTGGTAATTTTGTAAAATGTAAGATGAGGATTTATTAGACTGTGATCAACCAATCTTCTTCATTAGAGACTGACTAATGGTTTCACTATATTCCTGATCTCCTATCTCCAATTTTGGGCTGGTTGGTCCATAATTTACTTCTTTTACAAATGAATACAATTACCCAGGTCTTTATACCAGTGATGCTGGTTTTATTGTTTTTGTCTTCTCTGTTTGTTTATACGACGAAAAGATTGGACATATCCTAAGTGGTTGTGTTGTCAATTTTGTAGATGGCGATATGTGGATAGGTCAGAGTTAGGTACTCACTCCAGTTTTGATGTAATTCATTTACTAGACCAAATATCAGGCCTTAGATGGGAAATTGCTTTTGTTTTGGTCACGTTGCAATAATGCGAAAACAGGGCATGCCCTACCTCCGTACCTGGTAATACTTCTTGCTTTAAAAATAGGTACAGTGCCTTGCAAAAGTATTTAATCCCTACCAGTAAAGTCAAGTTTTGATGAAGTACAAATAATTTGAAATAAAAGTAATTAACTTGTTTTTATTCAAAACTCTAAAGATCAAAATCTTCTAAGAAAATATATAAATTGAAATTTGCTGACTTCCTAAGTATTAAGCACTCCTAAGTTAGTACTTGTTGGAAACACGTTTAGCAACAATTATTGCTGTGAGTCTCTTTGGATAGGTTTCTACTAGTTTTGCACAATGAGATGATGTAATTTTTGCCCATTCTTCTGGCAAAATTGTTTCAGTTCTGTTTAGTTCACTAGGAATTGTTGATGGTTTACAGTCGTCAAGTCTCGCCATAAATTCTCCATTGGATTGAAGTCAGGATTTTGGCTAGGCCACTCCATGACTTTCATTTTCTTCTTCTGTGGCTTTGGTTTTATGTTTCGGGTCATTGTCCTTCTGAAAATTGAATTTCCGACCTAGTTTTAGATTCTTGGCTGACTTAAGCAGGTTTCCTCTATAATTCATCTGTACTTTGTACCATCCATCTTTTCCTCAATCCTGATATGCTTCCCAGACCCTGCTAATAAGAAGTGTTACCATAACGTAATGTTTGACAACTGGGATAATGTTGACTGGATGATGTGCTATGTTGAGCTTGTGACAGATTTAACACTTTGAATTTAGACCGAAAAGCTCCATTTTTCTCTAATTTGTCCACAAAACATTCTGTTACATTTCTGCAATGTCATTTACATGCTTTATTGCAAATTCCATACGAGATGTAAGATGATTTTTTTTTCAGCAATGACTTCTTTCTTGCCAATCGCACAAACACTGTAGGGACCAGGATATTGTTCATGTGTGAACACTGACTCCCATCTCAGACATGGAACTTCAAAGATCTTTCAAAGTCACTTTTGGCTTCACAGTGGCATATCTAACCAGTTTTCTTCTTGTCCATCTGCTTACTTTGGACGTGGCCTAACCTGAGTAGTATGAAGTACATTACATTTTTTAATTATGAGATCCTCCGTACTGATAGGGATAATCAGGAAGTTAGAAATTTTTGTAACCTTCTCCTGATTTGTACTTCCCTACCATTTTATCCCTGATTTGTTTGGAAAGTTCCCTAGTCTTCATGGTTGATTTATCATATCACTACGTGAGTTGTGGCTTGAACAGATGTATTTACTTTGAAGCCATATTAAAACATTTTAATTACACATAGACAGAAACCATTAAACTAATTTCGTGATCTTTCAAACTAATATTTTGCATCTGAACTGATTTGGAGTTTTCGTAGCAAAGGGGTTGAATATTTATGTAATTGAGAATATTTTAGTATTTTTTTTAAAATCCTAAGACACTTACATAGTATCAGCGCTTGTTTAGCTTTCTCAATTTGGAATAGATTGTGTAGATTCTAAATATTAAGTCTTATTTTAAAGCTTTATGATTGTAGGCTCAGACGTCAACATAATTTGAAAATTTTGCAAGGGGTGAATACTTTTGCATGACACTGTATATTTTGGATGAAACCCTCGAGTATCGTCATAAATTAAACCTTGGATTCCACAGTTTGTTAACCAGGTTCACAACGCTCTCTTGACAGATGGGTGCAGAAAAGTGAAAATGAACATCAGCAACTATGTCTGTCTGTCTTATCCTTCAGTGCAACTTGCCTATTGCAGTTATTTCCAAGTTCAGGACTGTATCGTCCTATAGGACCTATAGAAGAACAGATATATTTAAATGCATTTAAAGTGCCTTGCAGAAGTAATCATCCCACCTGCAACGTTTTCAAATTTTCTTGCCATCTGAACTTGCAGTCATGAAACTTTTTACAATTTTTGGAAATATTTCATGTTTTGTAGTGTACAGTTAAAAAATATGGTCACAAACAGATGGTCAAAACCTGGACTTTTATTAAACATATCGAATGGAAAACGTACAAAACAGTACAAAAATAAGTTTTTTTAAACCGAAACACAAATACAGTTCTAAAATTAAACAATACTTGAGGCTCATATTAATTAAGATAGAGGCATAACGAAAGTGCATAATTATGAATATAGATTATATTCCCATGATCGTGGTATTTCGATAGTGACTGCAAGATAAAACTTTGCACAAATAATATAAATATTCTGAAAAACCCGCAGTGCACAGAAGTGAGATTTTTATTAAAGGTCAGAGTAAACATAAAATATAAAACATGATATAATATAATATACGACATTATATAAAACGCAATGATTAAATCGTAATCCTAAAACTTGCTTATCTCGTCGAACATGAGTATTTCGTTGCGGAACGGTGGAAACTTACATTTATTCGTAAAAAAAAATCTGTTGTATATATATTTATAGTAGAAGCCTTATTAAACTTAATTTCTTTAAAATATTTTTTTTTTTACCAGGTCTAATCAATTAACTTGGCTACCTTTTCCGTTCCTGTGGTAACAAACTTAAAAGAAACTACTGTATCAGAAATCTTTTATTTCATTCCTCACAGCAGTGAACACACAAATAGAAAATAGCAGACAGGCCATCTATGGGGAAAGAAAGAAATATATGTATATTTCGTTACACTTTCTTCAAAACTATTTGTAACATCACAACTTTTCTCGGATTTCATTACAAACGTACCGATGACATACTTTCTTAACCTGCATATTTAGTTTTGAACCCTAGTGTGATAATCTTATTTTTAAAAGTAATAATATTTTTAGAAATCAGCCTCAAATATTTAGCAATAAGTGTTTCTGCTGATAAATTTTTAAACCATGTAAAGTCTAAAATAAAAACTCCGTTAGGGTTCAGCAATAAAAATACAATTTGTGATAAATTATTCATTAATATTCGTGTTAAGTCCTCGCCAGGTGTTTGTTTATTATGGATGTTGAATTTATTTCTGAAACTTGTGATTGTGAATAAATTGTGTTTTTGTGTTGTTGAAACATGATTATAGCAGCGTGTTCAACTTAAAGGCGTATGGCAATTTAGAAAATAAAATAAATTAAATAATATATTTAGCAGATATAAACTAGAATTTATTCAAATATTTGGTTCATTAGTATATTATTATTTGATTATTTTAAATTTTACAGATAAATACCTGAATTAAGACTAGGCCTATTGCCAGACCTCCAATAATACCACCTTTAGACGCTAGGTAACGACGAAGATTTTCTCCACAACCCTTCGAAAAAGAAACAACAAATTATAGAACCGTGAAGTCGAATTTTCTAAAGTGACGTCATTCTTGCTAGTTGTTTAACAATACAGAACTAACAAAAATGTTTTCTTTATATTATATTTAAATAGTTACAAAAGTACTTTCCAAACTTTAATTTATGTCAAGCGCAAAACTTCTCAGTACTGTCCGAGCTACACCCATCGTAAGGATTAAGTACCGAATTTTACCTTCATAAACTTTCAAGTTTTTCTTTATTTTACCACATCGATAGAAACCGGGTTTCGATACCCGTGGATAGAAGAGCACAGATACACCTTTGTGTAGCTTTATGCTTAATTCCAAAACAATTAATCAAAATAAACTTTATTTTATCAGACACATACTGTGAGAACGTGAACAAGAAGACTTTTTCAGAAAATGAAAACATATTCATAAGTTGAAACACGACAAAATAATAGGAAAAAAAAAAAAAAGACTACATACGCTAAATATATTATTAAGTTAAATGGCCATTATACTCCTTATAAACTGTGGGAACATAATATATTTATTTAGCACTTATGAACAATTTTGTAAACCTTACAGTAATATTTCGTTACTATGGACAAAAGTCGGATTGTCTTATATCTGCTTACACGTACAGTAAGTGCTATGTAAAAAAACAGTCATAGCCCCTTACCCTTTGTTATAATATGTTAAAACTCCACCAACCATAAGACGTTATTTAAAAAATAAAAATCTCACAAAACTCGGTATGCCCTGGCCGTTAGAGTGCACGGGTCGCAATCTTTTTGTTGTGTGTTCGAATCTTGTCATCGAATGTGCTTGCTTTTTCAACCATGGAGGTGTTATAATATAATGGTCAATCCTACTTTTCGTTGGTAAAATAATAGCCCAATAGTTAGCAATAAATGGTGTTCACAAGCTACTTTCCTTCTAATCTATCACTTCGAAATCAGGAACTGCTAGCAAAAATGGCTCTCAAATAAAAAAAATAGATCCGATAGAGTCCGATATTTAGGTCACTGAAATAAAAATGAACCATAGACTCTGAACAATAGATACATAATGTGTAGTATTCTGTTTTAAAGCTACTCACGTGAAGTAACAATGTTTTTTATCCTCTTCTGCCACAACAATTAAACGAAATTCCATTTTGTAAACCCAGTAAAAGAATCAAATGTTCTATCTAAGTGTAACTGTAGCTTCTACTGCTAACACTGACGTTTTGAAAATTATGTAACATTTTCATAAGTCATGGAAACCTTCAAAAGAAAACCTCTCTAGCACCTCGTAATCAGCTTAACCAAGAATACAAAAAATATAAAACTTTAAACGAGACTCAAGAGATGGAAATAGCAAATTGGTCAGAAAATTTCCAAGAATAATACAGTAAACTAAATAAATTTGACAGTTATCTTCTCTCCAATTATAACTTAAGTTAGAATTAATATCCACACTTTACTGAACCACTGCCTTAGGCATCCAAAGTACGGAAATAAAAAATGGCACGTCGACTCTATCCTAATATCAACAAATTATTGAAAAAAGTATTACATAATATCTATTATTAATCACGACTGGAACGATAAATGAGAAAATAGTTAAGATTTTAGGAGTTTTGTTAATGGTGTCCGTCTAACACCATGTTACAGGAATTAAACAGATTTGGAAACATCCCAGAAAAGAAGATGAATTATGTAAAAATCAAGGTTCGAAATTACTAATCAAGATTTAAAATATTTTTCTATAGTAACATAAAAGCTAGAAATATGAAACATTATATAAAATAAATGAATTATACTTTCATAAATAGGTTTGGTGAATATGCCGTTAGTCCAAATAAAAACAATGTATTTCCACTGCCACTATTAAGTTTGGTGAGGATGGCACCATCTTAAACAACATTAAGGAATTTCCACTGTCACTAATAGGTTTGGTGAAGATGACATGATCCCAAACAAATATAAGGAATTCCGAATGAAATAAATCAAACCGAAACTGGATTAAGAGAAGAACTTGGAGTGGGTACCACAAAACCAAAATTACAAGAACATAAATGATTAATGCCTTAACCGTAAATGATAAATCTCGATGTATTTATGTAAAATTACGAATACGTCTTACTTCAACACCCTGTCAACTAAGGCCCTGTATAAACTCCCCACCAACGTGATAAATGACACCCAAAATGTTAATTGTTTCAGTATTCTCAAGGAACTCCGCCGTTTGACTACCAAGTTTCCTAACCGTAAGCCTCTTTCTCTTATTCAATATAACTCAGCTTCAGGATGTTCTTCTAAAACATTTCTGATCTATAAATTAGATTATATTCTGATGTGAGAAACTTATCATCAACATGTTAGAACACAAGTCGTTAAAAATATCTGTTTTCAGTGAATTAAGAATGGAGTGGTCTACTGTAATATTACACAAATTTCGACATAAAGTATAAATAAAAGGACAGATAGAGGGCAGCCATGATGTATTCATCTCTTAGTATTCGTAAAAAATCATTATATTGAACCGTATTATTAATGTTTGTGTAACATATCTGAATCCAATTTTGAAACAAGCTACCAAAAACTACCTGTTGTAGAAGCTGTAAAAAGATGAACATGTTTAATTCCGTCATTTGCTTTCAATACATGAAACTTCAACATTATATCCATCATCTCATTTTAACAGGTAATCTGATATCAGTTAACAGGAAGATCGCCTCCATAAAACATGTTTAATCAGGTTAAATAACTATATCGATAGCATAAGATAAAAATACCAACATTTTAGAAATAAGTTATCAGGCGTTATAAACAAGATTAATAAAAGACCACTTCCAATAAAACTACATCCTCTCTCCCTCATTTTAAATTGAGTCTTACTGGTCAAAAGTTCATGGCCTGACAATTAAGGCGCTTGAGTGTGGGAGAACAGGTCAAATCTCGTGGCAAAAAATAAATGCCTGCTGTTTTAGCCATAGAGGCGTTATGATGTAACGATCAATCCCATTTCATGTTGGGAAAAGAGTAGCCTAATAGTTGGCTGTATGTGGTGTTGACTACCTGTATTATCTCTAGTTTATCACTTCTTTTAGAAAGAAAAAACTGAGACACTAACAAATTCATTTACAAAGAGATGTAAAAATATAACAGAATTACGAGGGCTGTTCACAAAATACGCGGACTGTTTGAATTGCGCGGCTCCAGTTGGTTCCAGAGGAATCCGCTTGGTGTCGCTAGGTTTGCACAGATCAGCTGATTACGACGCCATTTTCCGATTGCAGATATCTTCATTTGTGTATTAGCTACGCGGTTTTAAGTGAAGTGCGATTTTTTTCGTTTGGCAGATTTCAGAATGTATGACCTGAAGGAGCAACGACTTGCTGTGAAATTTTGTGTTAAACTTGGAAAATCTGCGACTGAAACTTTTGCTATGCTTAACACGGCTTACGGTGATATTGCTATGAAGCGTACGGCATGTTTCAAGTGGCATGAATGTTTTAAGGATGGTCGACAGTCCATTGAAGATGATGAGCGTCCTGGACGTCCTTCCACGTCAACTGACGACCCACACGTCGACAAAATCAACACCCTGGTGCGGGCAAATCGACGTCTGACTGTCAGGGAGCTTGCTGAAGAGTGTGGGATATCAGTTGGATCTTGTTACGAGATTTTGACCGAAAAATTGAAGATGCACCGCGTTGCTGCAAAATTCAGCCCTCAAAACTCGTGAGTTTTTGGCCAAACACTCGATCACTGTTCTTCCCCACCCCCTACTCACCTGACCTTGCTCCTTGCGATTTTCTATTGTTCCCCAAACTCAAAAGACCCTTGAAAGGAAGAAGATTTGAGACGATTCCCGAGATTAAGGCAAATGCAACGAAGGAGATGGAGAACATTACAAAAGAAGCGTACCAGGACTGTTTCAACAAGTGGAAACACCGTTGGGATAAGTGTGTGCGTTGGGGAGGAGAGTACTTTGAAGGGGTCCCAGACCTGTAACTTCTAAATAAACTACATTTTGTTTTATGACTTCAGTCCGCGTATTTTTTTTAACAGACCTCGTATACAGTAAATCCACCTGTTCCTGGTGATTTACACCTCTTCAATGAATTTGTCCACCAGGTACCTGCCACGTAACGATCGGTTATTGGTGAATAACTACGATGTTGCGCGAGACAAAACAGCATTGACAGCATAATAACCCACAATATCAAGTATACAAAAATCAGAATACAAACTATGCAGGACTTCGCTAACCTCTGAGACAACGTGAGGGCGTGATAATGTGACGGTAAATCCCAGTATTCGTTGGTATAAGAGTAGCTCAAGAGTTGGCAGTGTGTGATGATGACTAGGTGCCTTCCCTCTAGTCTTACACTTCTAAATTAGGGACGGCTAGAGCAGATAGCCCTCATGTAGCTTTGCGCGTAATTCAAAACAAAGAAACAAAACGTTTAGTGAAAACCTCTTACTGCCATTAGTTATAAGCATGATTTTCAATATGTCTCATGCTCTTATTTTAAAATCATATTTTTAGTGAAAGAGTGTCATTACAATTGTTTGTAACACATTCTAGGAATACGTACACAAGTATGTACTCTTTATTCCGAAAACTTAGCTGGTTGTTGTTTTCTTACTGCAAAGCTGTACAATGGGCAATCTACATTTTGCCCAACGTCAGTAAAAGAACCATTCACTTTAGCAGTGTACATCTGTAAACATATCGTTGCGTAACAGGGAGAATCTTGGAATAACCTTTTAGAAATAAGAGAAGTTATAAATGCCTATTTTTGTAGCACCACTTATATCAGATTAGGGTTAGGAGTCGATTGTTTGATTAGGGTTAGAAGTTGAGTGTTTGATTGGGGTTAGGAATCGAGTGTTAGTTAAACTAGCTTCTGATAAAATAAGTACATTTTATAAGGATTATTTAAAATAATAACATACTTTTAGTAAGTGTGTGTTGAGGAACTAAATTGGATTCCTAGAGACAGAGTCATACGTTCGAGAGCTAAAGATGCTGACTTCAAATATTAACATCATGTTAATATTGTATATTGGATAAAAAAATTCTGGAGTTATAAATATTATTTCAGTTCCCATTTATCACTAAATATAAGCAATTCTTCTAAGTGAGTTTGTATGTGTGTTGTAGTCCTATATATATAAGTTAAAACCTGAATTTGAAAATTTCAACATGAATGACATCTTATGTGAGAGATGGGCTAAACAGTTAGGTTAGAAATGATCAAGGTTCAGTATAGTCGTCCTTAATTTTGAGCTACTGTTTCGAGATAGGGTTTAGCTAGCAGCACAAGTCAACACAAAGGCTTCGTCCGATTTTTAATCGAACAGCAGAGTTGACTGTGCACTTTAAAACATGTTCAGAGGAGCGTATTCAATGGTATCACGTTTCGAGCCTTAGACTCTTTGTTTAGCAGCATCCCAGCTTGTTATAAGTTAGGCTGTACTTTACCTATTTCATGAAAATAGAAAAGAAACAAAGTCTTAAAATATCTTACGTGAATCTGCATGAGATCCATAAAACGTCGGGAATTCTCATCATACTGTTGTTTCTCTAATTCTACATTTATCTGATCAGTCAGGAACTTTTAAAGCTGTAAAAATGCATAAAATAATTTTATTTAAACTATAAATGAAGAACTATCTCAGATTAAAATCTGTTTTCTTTGCTTGCTTTCAATCCATGAACTAGAATGTCTGTTTTTGTTACTGTACGTTTTGATGGTAAAACGTAACAAATACAAAGCTACTAAGCAATCTAATGATATGTAGTAGATACAAAATTTACTTTACAGTAATGTATGTAAAACTATAGAAATACAAATTTTAAGTCAACTCCCCAAATATTGTTATGTTTAGGCTAAATGCTTTTTTGTTGCATATTTAATTGTATTATACTTTTTGTTTAAGAAGTCAACATGATTTTTATATATAATTAACCAAATATACCTGGCGTTTCCTGAGACAAAAACTATTGCATACTCAATGATCTATTCATCTTTCATTTCAAATAATTAGTATTATATTATTTTACAAAACTACGTCACAAACTGACAGGCATACCACAACTTCAACACAGAAAAATAATAGCTTTAGTTGTTTAAGAACAGAGGAAAATCATCAGTTGGTCGATAGCTAAAGGTAAACATCAAAGTTTTGCCTTGGGGTGCACGGATGTACAGATTATTGGGGTTGCTAACTTTGGACCATCGAACATCCGATTGTTCCAGAGGGAAACATGGTGACATCAGGTTAAAGCCAAACACATTGACTGCCGTTCAGCCTTGTTAATAGACATGGCAAAATGTAAAAGACTGGAAACTGCAACAATTTAAATTCAGGGATGATGGGTATTCTATGTATAAAGACATACATCATCGTCCTTGAAACTTCCAGTCCTTTTAAGGACGGGGCAGTAGTTGTATGATTCACAGTCTAGTGCCACATTGAAAAGTTTTAGGAGATCAAAATTATGGAGAAACATTACGGATGGAATGACCTTGAGCTACAAGTTGTGTGGATGAACATCAGTAAGTTCAAGAGTGTTTAAGACTTCTGTTGGATAGTGCACATTCTGATAAGCATCTATCACTACATCAAGTGACTTGTAGTTTTTCGTTTGGCCAGATAATATTTTCAGCATAGAAAAATTAGTTTTATTTACTGCTTTATTTTTAGAGGCAAGAATGGATTTTTACAAAGTACTCATGACTTCTGAGGTGTTCCTTGATGTTGGGGAAGATCTTTGCTTTTAGATCATTTTCATTTGCGACCATTGCCAATGTGATGTAAAGTGTTAAAAAACTGGCATGATGTTCAAATCAAGATTTGATGTTGTTCTTTATGTCATGTCTCTGAAAAATGAATCTTTCCCAGCTTTTGCCAGTCTTATTCGAACTCCTATTAATTATTAAATATCTCTTTTTCTTTTAATTGTTTATTTGCTTGATAAATATATATATTTATTATCTCTGTGGTAAAGGCAAGTTGCTGATATAAAGTTTCTGTGAGATGCATAAATGAGCTCTGTTGTGAAAGGTTTGTAATTAATCGTGGCATTTTCAGAGTTGGATAAAGGAGGAGTGATCTAGGCCAATTCGCTATTTGATAGAAAGTTAGGTTAAGCTTATACAGATCACACACAGTGATGTTGAATTTCACATACCAGGTGACAAAGGTAAAGTCGACTGATGAGATTCTGAAGAGAGCTTGTTTTAATAACACTGGTATGGTTAATTGTGATAGCATTCTGATAATCTTTGACTGATTACAGATCATCTTTGTTTATCACACCATATCACACCTCAGATCATTTCAATAAATTACCACAGAGAAGATGCTATCAATGCACCACCTTCAAGATGATCAATACTGTTTGGCAGCCAACAGGAAAACCAAGTAGTTTTTGGCCATTCATGGGCCGTGTGGAGTGACCATGCAAAATAAGGTTTGAATTTGTTCACAGATGTGTCCACGTATAAGGAACAAATAGACTTAAACCGTTTACTCCATACAGTAGACTGTCATTCATTTTATAAAAAATAGTTAATTCGCTGCTAATTATGTGTTCAAACATCTTTTGATAAACTTTGGTATTTAGAGTTATATATAAATGAAAACGTTGACCAGATTTCGCAGAAACAAACAAAAAATATATGTTATTACACAATATTGTGCAAACGTGTTAGGAAAAGATAATATTTTGTTATTATTTCCATTTTATGGAGCTAATTCTTCCATGCAATTACCGAATGTAAATTTTTACACTATGGTAATATTTCACTGATCCCTATTGACAGTTGAGTGAACCAGGGTGAGAATACTTATTATTCTTTAAAATTCCCATATATTTGTACTGAGGACATGTCATAAGGGTTCTGCTTGAATGAACATACTGATCAAGTTCAGGGTTTGAAACAACTATCATGGTACCCCATGCAGTGTCTTAAGTATATAGAAAAAAGCTAGCATATGGTACCGATATATGCCGGAAGAAATTATTTTAATAGCACTTCACAAATAAACCTTGATAAAAATATGGTTGACACACTATGTATTAAGTTTAGTTGTCATGCCACGGTCCAAAAACCGTATAGAATTGTCAGTAGAGCAGATACTTCGTATAGAAGCTTTACATATTGCTGGTTTGACTCTCCGACAAATTGCTGCAGACTTGAAATGTTCCCCAAACACTGTCAAATACACCACAGATCGTGAGACCAAGACAGGTAAATTTAAAAATAGAAAGGGAAGAAACAGAACATCTAAAGTCAATGATACTGATGTTAAATATCTTTGTTTATGTAGTCTTCAGGACAGAAGGAAGACTGGTACTGATCTCAAGCATGAGATAAACGACCATGTATCAAATGACATAAAACTGTCCATATGCATAGTACCAATCTTCACTTTGATCTTCAAATATTATCAAGAGACAGACATTTGCAAAAGAGTACAAAAGGGGGACTGTTGGTAATTAGAAAATGGTGTTATGGACGGATGAGTAAAAGTCTGAAATATTTGGTTCAAAGCATTAGTTGAATGTTCGGCGGAAAATGGGTAAGCGACACCTACCTCAATGCAAAGCGTCTTTGCACGAGGGAGGTAGTTTGATGGTTTGGATGTGTATTTTGCTGAGGCGAGAGGAGACATTTGCAAAATAGATGGAATAATGGACCAGTGCAAGTACTATCAGATACTGATTCGTTATGGTATACCCAGTAGTTTGTGTAGTATTGATAAAGGATTCCACTACCAAGAAGACAATGGCCCCAAACACTCATCCAACTAATGCAGGAATTACTTAGCTAATAAAGAAGCTATTGGAGTCATTCAAATGATGCAATGCCTCTCACAGAACAGATCTGGGATTTGATAGATCAAAAACTTGAAAAATCAAAGGTTACTTCAAAAAACTCTTCATGGGAGTGTATTAAAGATATTTAAGTAAAATTCCAGAGGAAACTTTGATCAAATATGTGATAAAAATGCCTGAAAGACTGTATGCAGTCATTAAATCAAAAGAGACATAGAAAATAACTGTTTGCTGAACTCAAGCACTTTCACTGAGTTTCTGTTGTACTAAATATAAAGATTAATAAAGTTATGATGTTTCATCTGTGAATTACCTACATTGTTCTTTGAAAGTAACCTGAAATCTAAGTTTTGACTTTGTCCTAACACTTTTGTACAGTATTATATATATACATATTTATTGATTAATGAACTTAATTGTAGATGTATCCTATTTGTTATGTGTGTGTAGTAGATGTTGTTAATCATATGATGAAAAAATACAAGATCATATATATAAATATATATATAGATATACATTTTAGTGAAATTAAATAATTACATCCAAATGAAGCTAAATGAAAAAACAAAATCATGAGTAAGGTCTTCGTTAAAAACAACAGATCCCAACCTCTGATTAATTATATTATAACTATAAAATTTTAAGCCATAAACAAAGCACATTAACATAAAACAAAATACGCTGCATGTTTTTAAAAAGAATTCTAGGGTACAAGCTACAACGTGGGATTATAAAATGTATCCTAGGTTTTGGAAGTGACTGTAGAAGTAGGAACCACATTGCGGTGGGGATACAACATCTACCAGTCTTGACCTCCAATTCGCTAGTCTTACATAAGAAAATTAGAAATTAAGAGAGCGAGATATGGGTGCTCAAGCCCACTACGTCCTACATATATATATATCATCCTTTATTGCCTGCAGACAGTTGTGGAAAGGTGACTGCTCTTCTAAGTTAAAATAAGAATAAGAAAAGCATGAAAAATAATAAATAAATAATGAAATTAAGGTACTACCAATTGGGGATAAGTAATATAAAACTTACCTCTTGAAGTTAGCATTCCCACCCCCAGTATGGTAAAGGCACTAATTAACAGGACATTGAACTATATCAGTATATTACGTTAGAAAAATTGTTAGAACTAGATAGTAAACATATTGATGGTACAAAACATTACCACAGAAGATACCAAACAAAGAAGTATTTTATGTACAATCCATCGTTGTTGTGTATGCGAGCCCTTTGATTTTCACGGATCATCATACCTTGATTTTTTTATTAACATACAGTTAGCAATAAATAATTCAGGAATATTACTCTAAATGTCTTGTATTGCCCTCCCAACCCATAGTTCAGTGGCTATTTGGTGAGATTTTTGACTTCATCAAATAATAATGTACAAATTAGAACTTTATGTAGGACAAAACATGGTTGGGAGGATTCTATCAGCTAATTTACAACCACGAAACGGTTCCATCACATTTCCTGTATGTTTTCAACACTTCTTTTTTAAATCGAGATGTGGTTCCACCACATTTCTTGTGTATTTAGGTAATTTCTTTCTTTAGCGTAAACCATGGTTGGGAGGATTCCATCACTTTCTTTACAACCAAGAAGCGGTTCCACTACATATCATGTACTTTTTAGATATATTATTTTAAAAATCGAGATAGGATTCCACCACATTTCCTGTTGGTTTTAAGTCATTTTTTTCTTCAGGACAAACTATTAACTGGAGGATTCCATCAGACTTTTTACAATCAAGAAGTGGTTCCACCACATTTCCTATGTTTAGAAGATGGGTTCCCATTTGAGTCGTGTTCCTTTAGAGAACAGCATGATATACTTATTAGTTGTCAGAGTGCACTTATTTCTATGTAGATCAAATACACCGTTGGCTAAGATGATGCCCAAAACTTGTACTGAACCACCACCATGCTTCATTGTAGATGTTGGACACTGATTTTGATATAGAACAAACTGTCGTACATAGTTGCTGTAAATAACATAACTTTTCACCTTTTCAAGTTCTTTCGTTTGATTACCACTTCTCCCCAGTAGTATTAGGGACCACGTTCTGCTGTTGTGTGTTTTACTGTATTGAAGTAGCATCTACACCTGTGTTTACAGTAAAATCATTGTTAATACCTGTTTTCAGCCTTTGTTTATCTCAATGAAACCATATCTTGAGACACATAACATCAAATTTCGACAGTTCCATTTTTGTACCTTGACTTCCATTATAATTAACAGTTTCACGTATCATCTTCAGATCTTCATACATCTTCTGAAGTAACTTTGACCAGTCGAAACGTCTGTTTGTACATGCTCGTAATATGATATTTTAATTCTGAAATCGATTACTGGAGTTATAATGCTACTACTTGGCATGGTATGACTGCCTGCTCGTTTATAGGCTTTTCACTGATGTGGTGCTTTCTGATTGGTTGCAAAACAACCAAACACATTCTACACTTATTATCACGTACCTATATACTGTATATCATTTTTAATGCATATATGACAAAAACTAATCAACATTTTATAAATTAACGATTAAAGAGAACAATTTAACCCTATTAAACGAAGTAAGATTTAAAAAGCAATTACGTGCAAAATTAACTTTATTTGTATAAATGAAAGTTAAAGCTTCATATGAAGCCCGGCAGGAAGTGAATAAGATAGTAAATAACAGAAGAGATACAGAGTGTGAAAAAGAAAGTTACCTTGTCTCCATTTGACGCTCTCCATACAAGACCACCTGCAGCCAGTTCCATAACGACCATTACCAGTAAGGTAACAAAATACTGTAATAATTATAAAACATATTTTCAGTCAATAGTATATCTACTCATGTGAGAATACTGATTAGTCATCATAAAATTACTCGATTTATTTCTTATCTTCCACACGAATATCTGTAGCTTGTCACGACCATCTAAATAAGTTAACGATATTATAACTCCTGTTTTTATTTTAATCTCCAGTTTACCAAGTGGTTTATATAACGTTCACTATCAGCCGAGTCGACGTATGTTTCAGTTTGCCATAACATTAACTGTAAAGAACAGACCAAATTAATGAATCATCCATTTTCTAAGTAAAATACGTAGAAAACTACTGCTGAAGTTAGAGGTGCTATTTCTGTTTACATCCGCCCCCCGCTAGTACAGCGGTATGTCTCCGGATTTACAACGCTAAAATTAGGGGTTCGATTCCCCTCGGTGGGCTGAGCAGATAGCCCTAAGTGGCTTTACTATAAGAAACACACACACGCTGTTTACGTCTACTCGTGATACATAAGTATCTATGACCTCCCCCTACCCTATAATTCAAAGCAGAAAATAGTGAGAAATACTTTACAAAATAATACATTTTCTCGTAGCGCATAAAACTCTGTAACTAAAAAATCGAAACAGAAAATAATTAAAAATATGTTACAAAATATCTCGCTTCATTGTGACACATAAGTCTTTAGGGACCCTGCAGCCAATACTTCAAAGCATAAAGAGCGAGAAATATGTTACAAAACATTACATTTTCTTATGACACATGTTTTTAGGGACCTTGTAACCAGTAGTTAAAATTATTAGGTAATTAGAAATGTGTTACAAATTAACACTTTCCGTGACACATGAGTCTTTAGGTTTCTTGCTTATTTTAGAGTAAAGCCACACTCGATTATCTGCTCTGTCAACCGCAGAAAATTGAACTCCGAATTTTAGCGTTCTCAGTCTAATAGACTTACCGCCGTTCCACCAGGGGGCAAAGAGTCTTTACTGGTCCTGTAACCAATACTTTGAAACATAAAATAGTTAGAAATATGTTAAAAAAAAACACAAATGAAAACGCAGATAAAAGCGTGGAGATCAATAAATTCAACATGTCTGGACTTGTTCCAGTCTGCCATCCTCAGGAAAAAGTGCTAACAGTTCACAATTATTCCATCATCATACATTCAGAGTGTACCAAGGACACATATTTAACGTCACACACATGAGCAGATCATAATTTCAATTTAAACCAAAATATGAGAAGAAAAAACAACAACAAAAATCCTGATTTCCAACCTAACTTGATTTAAAGCTGTACCATTACCCTTCTTCAACGTATTGTTCATGCTTTGAAAACAAACTCATGTGTGCTGTTGCTGTTATTTTAGCTAAAAGTTTCCATTTATATTTTAATTCTTGAAAAAGGTTTGGAAAGCTTATGTAGCTCAATCAGCAACTTTAGGGTAAAGGTGTAATGTCATACACAATAATTAAGACCAACCTAATTTATATATAGAACAGCGTTTTCATTTTCACATGATGATGGAAGCACTTTTAAGTTCTTTGTATGTTTATATATGTCTGGTTTAGCGCAAAAATGCACAATAAGCTATTTGTAACATTGAAATTCGGTGTTGCGATCTAATATGTGGACCTAAAGCAAGTATCATATTGTACAATCGTAAGTTCAAATAATTCCAAATAGGTTTACCGTTGAGCTACCAGAGAAACTGTTATAAAGTGATAACCATTTTTGCTAAGCTTAGGAATGAAGATTGTCCGAGTTTTCAAATTCCACGAAATACCAAACTTAACCGTTTCTTTTAGGAACTACTAATGTTTTTAAAGAAGAAAATATCTCACACTGTACCTCGGCTACAAACGATAGATGTCATAAGACTATGCAAGACTTGATTCAAATTGTAGAATACAACATGTATTTGAACTTTTCAGAATGTTTGTAGATCTTATGGAGTTTATAAAAGCCATGTATAGTAACTAGCAATGTTCATTTTTATGTACATCTCAATAAAACACTTAAATGTTATAAACTTGCTGTATTTCTGAGACATGAAGATTAACCAAAACTCTACTTATGTAGAAAATGAATATTTTATGTAATTCAGGGTTGACACAGAAATACATGTAGGGTTTGTTGAATATCCTTTCAATAGAACATAATGACTTTTCTAGCTTGCTGGCTGGTTTACTCGACACCCAATCCGAGGGGCGCTAGTCTGAATCCTATCCACGAATATGATCTCCTTTTGAGCCGCGGTGGTCAATTATGTTGACCTTGTTCGTTGTAAAAAAGTAACCCATGAGTTGGTGGTGGGTGGTGATGATTAGCTGCCTTTTCTCTAGTATACCGTTTCAAAATCAACATATTTCTTCATCAGCGGATTTTAACTTTTTCCTCATGTACTGGTAATTAATGTACTTTTGGTTTGTTTTAAATTTCGCGTCAAGCCATACAAGAACGTTTCTAATTTAGCGGTGATAAACTAGAGGGAAGGAAGCTAGTCATCATCACTCAGCGCTAACTCATGGACTACTCTTTTATAATGAATAGTGGAATTGACCGATACATAATAATGCCATCACGGCTGAAAGTGTGACCATATTTGGTGGGACTGGGACTCGAACCCTCCACCCTCGTATTAAGAATTGAGCGCCGTAACACAATGAAATGAAAACACTTCAAAAGCTCAGCTTAAACTAGTAACATACTACAAAGTACTTACCGTTAAAAAGTAGACACGGGCTTTCTGTTGCAGCTCCACAGCAACCAATAAATCCCATGATAAGCAGTATGGCGCCCACAGCGATAACAATGTAAGTAGCTTGGTAATAGTTCCGGACTGACAGACTGTTCTCGTATTCCCAGAAGTCTTCATCTGTTCGAATCCATAAACCTAATCCAAATAAGGCCGCTCCTAGGTTTTGTTGTATACAATTAAAGAAACATATGATATTCAATTTTAGCGGATAATTCTTTAGAAGTACTCGCTTTTGAAGCAATCAGGATTTCTCGATGAACTTAAAATTTTTCAGTTGCTTTTCCTTTTCTTTCTTTTTTATTATTCAGCTACCGAAGTTGTATTTATTGAAAGTGGTTATAAGGGTAAGAGTAGATAGGCGAATGATTTTAACACTTTTGCTTTCAATTCCGTAATGCACAAATTAAGAGAAATGTGAAAGAATAAACAATACAATATTTTTTCAATCCACATGTTTGTTCAATAAACAGACCAGTGAAACTTTAGTGAAAATTTGACCACATCACAGATCGGTTCCAACACATATTGTGAGTTAGATCTGTATAAACAATTTATACATATAAATAATTCCGAGGAAAACATTTCTTAAAGCTTATTAAAAAATGGTATTGAGAATTAATATAAATAAAAGTTTCTTCGAATTTTAGTCGATATTAAAAAACTGCTTCTATTTATTGTTCAGTTTCTATATATTTTATATTATGCTTGTATATTTTAAGCAGCAGTTAGAGGATATGATATGAAAATAAAACAATTAATATAAAACGCTAAAAGCAATCAAGAAAGCAACTTCAAACCGACATTTTAACCATGAATGTCGTATCACAAAATATATGAGAGGGGAGGAAAAAGATGACGCGATTGTTTGTTTGTTTTGAATTTCGCGCAAAGCTACACAAGGGTTATCTGCCCTAGCCGTTTTTAATTTTGCAGTGTAAGACTAGAGAGAAAGCAACTAGTCATCACCATCCACCGCCAACTCTTGGGTTACTTTTTTACCAACGAATAGTGGGATCGATCGTGACATTATAACGCCCTCACGGCTGAAAGGGCGAGCATGTTTAGTGCGACGGGGATTCGAACCCGAGAACCTCAGATTACGAGTCGAGTGTCTTAACTAGGTGGCCATGCCAGGCCCGGGTGACTTGTCCTGAGTCCTCAGTTCAGTTAGAGCCCAAATACATTTTTACTTCAAGTGGATTTTTCGTCATCGTTAATTATGCATGATTAATATTAATTATGGTTCAATTGATAAATTTGTCATAATAGAATTAGTGGCTGGAACCTGGCATGTCCTGGTGGTTAGGACGCTCAACTCTTAATATCTGGATCGCGTGTTCCAATACAATCATCATTAACATGCTTGCCCTTTCAACCTTGAGGGCCTCATAATGTGACGGTCAAACCTATTATTCGTTATAAAAGAGTAGCCCAAGAGCAGATGGTGGGTGGTGATGATTAGCTATCTTCCCTCGAATCTGTCACTCTCAAATTAGGGACGGCTGGTCCAAATAACATTGGCGTAGTTTTACAAGAAATTTCAAAACAACCCGAAATATTACTGGTAAGCAATGCCAGAGTGACTGCCTCCAGTGCTCAGAGGTAAGTCTGAAGGGCCATAACGCTAAAACCAGATCTCGATACCCCGTCGTGGGCAAATAAAGTAGAAATAGCCCATTGTGTTGCTTTGTACTGAACAATAAACATAAGCAGACTTACCCAAAAGTCCCCTAGTGGCACAGCGGTATGTCTTATGACTTGCGACCATAGAAACTAGGTTTGCTACCCGTAGTGGATTGAGCTCAGATAGCCCATTATGTTTTTTGTACTTAATATCTTAATGAGCAGACTAATCCCAGAACCACCTAGTGGCACAGTGGTATGTCTGCGGACTTACAACGCTGAAATCCAGGTTTGTGTTAGATTAGTCTGTCATGTCCTTCTTTGCCAGATGACGTAACTTACACGGTAATGCACATGTAAAACTAGTAATATTACTTCCTTAAAGAGTAAAAAATAGTGAAATAATTTAAATAAATCAGTTTTCCCAAGAAATATTTGCCACCAGAGGTAGTTAATGGTATCTCTTGATGACCAACGATGTGCCAGTAATTACGTCATCAGTTCGGTTGGTATAACCTTTTACATTAGGAGTTTATAACCTTTCAGAAAAAATCACTTATTATTACAAAATTCGAAAGTTGTTTTCAACAAAAATAAGAAGTTTACCACGTTGTTGCTCTTTCCATGTTTAGTTATCACAAGTTCAATTATGTAAAATTTAACGAAAGACAAAAAAGAAAAACTAATTAAGTTTCTCTGACGAATTTAAAGACGAAAAACAACGAATGATCTTAACTAAGTTTTTCACTCCAAGTTTCTTTGTAATATCGATCAGCTGTTCAATATGTATATATTCTATATATCTCTTTTCGCAGTACCAAGTCATTAGGGTTAAGAATGTGACATAGATACGTAGAACAAAGGTAGGCGAAAACTAATCTAAGACTGTTCATAATAACACTTAAAAACTATCATCTGTTTTTTGGTCTATATCTTTCTTTAACTCAAGGTTTAACTTCCACAAATCATAGGAGCAGTTAACAAGAAAAACAGATAGATGAAATATTTTGAATAAGTTCAAACTGAACTCAACCAAGTAAAATAATGTTTGTAAGTTGAACAAAACTAATTAGGGTTCATTATTTCTCCATATATATATATACCCTCATAAAGAATAATCAAGATCCTTCAAATGCACACATTTTTCGGCTAAACAAATATATTTAATTGGTCGTTTTCTGTGACCAAACACCAGTTGGAAAGAATTTTGATATTTTGGGACAATTTCGCTTTATAATATTAGTTCAAAATTCAAAGCCATTCCGTGAATTTATCTTTCGTGAATTTCAGCTTTTCTTTTTCCGTTATACCTAATTTTTACTTCAGCACTGAATGGAACAAATAAATATGTGACAGGTTCAGTAACATATATTTTATATTAAGGAAGATCTACTTACCCATAATAAAAAGTTTAATGTAAAAAGTACATATTTCATCAACGCTAAAGGAGAATTCATATTGTCGAGTTTTTAGATGAAATCTGACTTCTTAGAGTTAATGTTAGCTATGAGAGTATTTGAAAAGGAAAGACTAACTATCATCGAGTCTCGTGCAACTTTGTCACTTGGTAGAGGCAGAATAATGAATAAACAGTTTTATCAGTCGTCTACTACGAAGTTCAACATTTCGAGTGGGTTGCCAGGTGACAGGAAGCGAACGTCTAGTAGACATATCGTTTGTCTTACCTAGGTAAAAAAAATGTAACACTGTTGAAACATTATAGCATGTATTACAACACTGTAAATTCTACGAACTGGGCGTGGTTTAGTGTCTTCTATGCTGGACTGTTGTCCAGTAGTCGTCTTCTTATTATGGGGTGAGACAATTAAGTTACCTGGACTGACAAAAGAAAAACAGAAAGGTTGGGTTGGCTGTGATCGAAACCCAATATTTAGAGTTGTAAACGTACAGACTTACCGCTGAGCAACTGAAGGCGAGAGAAAAAAACCCTAATAAAAGGAAAAGAGCGACGTTCATTCTGTTTTGTACATATTTTGTAATTAGAGAGAAAATGACGGTTTAACTTAGTAGAGAGAACAAAAATTTTAGAGATTTCAGAAGCAAAGATAAAAGAATCAGTAAGAGTAAATCCGTTAAAAGTGAGGGTTAAGTACAATAACAACAGATTTACACAAGTTGCGATTACAAGAACCTACAGCTGAGAGAACAGAGCAAAGAGCATATCTAGTTTTTTGTACTTTGGTTAGGCCATAAAGAACACCTGGGTTGATGCCTCATGGGGCAATTAGTGCGAAGTTGTTCCAGAAATAATATTGTTTGAGGGTCTTCAGGAAACGTAGGATTTTATTTTCTCTCTTACAATTTTAGGAAAACATGTCAGTGTCCATTTTAATTTTTAATTTACAAGATTCACTGATCTAGTGGTTTATTTTGCCAATATACTCACCTTTTTGTAAAATGACATTATTATTACTTACCATTGTCTGGTTTAGTGACAATAATAGTTTTGTTTTTAGTCAGTTTTAACGGCTTATAGTTCAACATTTTTTACACTTAATGGAGAGGTAGGACAACAGGTTTGTGTTGTTGTTTTTGAAATTCGTGCAAAGTTACATGAGGGCTATCTGCGTTAGCTGTCCCTAATTTAGCAGTGTAAGACTAGAGGGAAGGCAGCTAGTCACCACCACCCACCGCCAACTCTTGGGTTACTCTTTTTACCAACGAATAATGGGATTAACCCTCCACACTATAACGACCCCACGGCTGAAACGGCGATCATGTTTGGTGCTATCAGGATGTGAAACCGCGATCCTCAGATTAGGAGTTGAACACCTTAACCCACCTGGCCATGCCAGGCTTAGGACAACAGGAATTATATCTGTAGAATAATGAAAAAAGCAATATTTCTTAGTTTAGTTTATATAAAATATTGTGTTATACCGTTTTTCGATTTGGTTAACACTTGAAAGGAAGTTAAGGTTTTGTAAGGTTTCTCAAAATTGTGAATATAATTAACAGAGTTTAAGTTGAAAATAGGAGTGATAAAGTTAAGGATTTTGATTAGAGCTTGTTTACAAACATCAAGTTAAAGATCACTCAGATTAAATGTTACATCATCAGGATTAAAACCTCTAGATCACTCAGATTAAATATTACATCGTCAGGATTAAAACCTTGAGATCATTCAGATTAAATATTATATTATCAGGATTAAAACCTCGAGATCAAGGTGAACAAAGCCACAGTTTTTAAAGCTTTCTGTTTTGAACTTGTTTTTGTCTGGTTATTGTTTTCTTCGTGGAGGTAACTGCTAGCTGTAAATTTAACCATGGTTATTATAGCCAGGTGGTTAGGGCGTTTGACTAGGGCGGATTCGAATCTCTGTCACACCAAACATGCTCGCACTTTTAGCCGTGGAGACGTTATAATATGACAGTCAATCTCACTATTCGTTGGTTAAAAAGTTGCTCAAGAGTTGGCGGTGAGTGGTGATGACTAGCTGCCTTCTCTCTAGTGTTACACTGCTATATTAGGGTCAGCTAGCGCAGATAGTCCTCGTGTAGCTTTGCGCGAAATTAGAAAACCAAACCATATTTTTCATAATCACTAATATATTATGTTAATGATATAAACCGTATTTTTATCCTTTTTTGACTCAAGCACAAAAAAAGAAATCTAATAAGTTTGTAAAAGTTTTCAGTTCTTTTTCTAGGTTTAATGATCTATATACTTCCACTTTGAGATTTTGGCGAAAGTGATCACAACAGTGGAAATTGGTTGACCACTAATGTTATCTCTGAGTTTTTTGGGATTTATGTTATTTTACTGGTTTATCAAGCTGACGTAGGTACGTTTAGTATAACCACAGTCAGCAATACCGGGTCTCTCATGACCTAAATCTCAGTGCGAACTTCTGTTATGAGAGAGTTAAGAGCTAAGAAAAGCCATTGTTTGGATCACTGTTAAAGTGTAGCCAGGAAGTCGGATGCTGAACTTATGAGTGCATGTATAAATAAATAGATATATTACAGTATCTCTGTGTTTGTGTTCGTGCACAAACTTAGAAAGTGCTGAATGAACTTATCGAAAGTTAGTGTTAAGCACATAGGCAGTGTCTTGTGTTCTATAATGTGTGATGAAAAAAATTAAAATTAAGTATGTTATTTTTTGTGGATAGGGCAGACATGTGTGTGAAGTAAAGGCTTATTTAAATAAATAATAAGTACAAAATAATAACCTACCAGTGGATGGGAGGTAAGCCTGACAGCTTGTAACCTTTAGAACCGGGTTTCCTTTCGATGCGTCTGATGCGCAAGTTATAGATAGCCTATTGTACAATTTTGGGCTGAACAATAAATAAGTATATTAAAAAATTGATATTACATGAGATTCAACACGAATAATAAATGTCTTTCTCTACTTTTTTACGTATGTTTTATAGGTATTACGCATGAGCCAACAGGTTACTTACATTATATTAAATATTCACAAACATACATATATGTTATATTTCTTGAACGTAATATTTGAAAGTTTTTAAACCTTAAATAGCGTAAAAAGAAAGTAAAAAATTATTACTGACTGTAGAGGTAAATGTGAAATGAGATAATGAATGTGTAAACAACTATTTTGCTGTATTACTGGTTGTGTTGCCTTTAGATCAATGGTTCAAATCTAAAAGTTGAATATGTTTTACCAAAGTGATTTTCGAGCCTCACTACATCATTACAGTCCATGTCGTCATGTACAATTATTCACTATCTGTCGATCGTGCATATTGAAATTAGCCCTGCAACATAGTATTTTATTACAAGATGCTCAGTCATAAGGTTGTCTTGTCCAAAGCTCCTCTGTTTCGTGCATGTTTTCCGAAATTCATTTGGTATACGATGACGAGTGTTTCTGCACCTGTTTTAACAGTTTCATCATACAATAATCTCACATTCGCTGCGTCAAACGACATGACTGTATGCACTCGTGAATATGAAATAGCATTAATACTCGTTTAGTTCTTCATGTGCATGAAGTATGTGGGGGTTGAATTGTGGACCTAACTAGAAACCTTGTCTAGGTGAACTCATACACTGTTGGCTTGCTTACTGGCAAATATCTTTCTTGGTTATATTGCACACTGTTGCCTAGGGCACATGGGTAGTCGTTTTTTCTACTGACTATTGTGTTCCTAAATTTTCACCTGTTACAAGACGTTGCACTTTGTCTGCTATGGCTGAAGCACAGTTTGTTGCTGGTCTTTTTATAGATGGTCCTGGTGACCCAAGCTGATTCATGTTCCTTTTCTTTTCAATGGGAAAGACATAACATCCACAGATGGGTGATAACGTTGGAGAGATCCAAATCCTATTACACACGCACCAGGGGTCCTAAAAATACGCGCCAGGTTTGATGACAGTCGGTCCAACTATTCGCCAATTCTAAGCAAACATGGCCCGGCATGGCTAGGTGGTTAAGGCATTCGACTCGTAATTCGAGGGTCATGGGGGCATGGGCTCGAATTCCTGTCACACCAAACATACTCGCCCTTTCAGGGGGAGGGCGTTATAATGTGACGGTCAATCTCACTATTTGTTGCTAAAACACCAGCCCAAGAGTTGGCGGTGGGTGGCCTTCCCTCTAGTCTTACACTGCTAAATTAAGGACGGGTAGCGCAAATAGCCCTCGTGTAGCTTTGCACGAAATTAAAAAAATAAACAAACAGCCTAAGCGAACACAAACACTTTTGTCAAATTATGAGTTACTTTTCGATTACATGATTTCTAATGATAATGTTTTAATACTTAAGAACAACAGCGTGCATTCTCTCTCGTTCTTACGTTCGATTCAGATCATTCGCCTGAGCTTAACCCTAATCTCTTTTAAAACTGATAGTGTTTATTTGTTCAGTTGCTAAGTCCAAAGCTACGTAATGAGCTGTCTATGCTGTGCCATAAATTGATTAAACGTATCATTCTTGTGCTGGTAAAAATGTCTAACAACAAATGAAATTAATGTAACTGAAGACTGCTTTTGATAAAGAGCTAATTTTGGACACTTTATAAAAGTTCCTTTTGGTATTTATTAAAACAGCAGGCCTAAACTTTTGTACGTTATTATTTAAATGCAAATTTTATCACAAAATACATTTCTGACTCTGATTTCATTTCTGATAGATGTTATATAAATATATCAGTTAAGAAAAACTTTGTTAGCTTATGATATGTCATGCTTTTGATATTATATATATATTTTGCTGTTATTTTTGTATAAAACTAAATTGAAATCTACAAATTTAGCATAAAATAAAGTTTTCACAAAGGCATCATAATGATATTTAGAATCAGTATCTTGGTAACATGACTTTCTTAAAGAAAGCTAAATTTGGATGCAACAAAGCTGTCGCTAATCTGAGAAATTTAATTAATCAGTGACAAAGTACTTGTTAGAAAGAACTAGTTACTTAAAGTTACAAAACTTATCTAAATAAATAGATGGTACGTATTCCTTTAGTTTAATGGCCAGGTGGTTAGGGTGCTCAACTGGTAATCTAAGGGTTAAGAATTCGAGTTCTCGTCTGTTTTGAATTTCGCGCAAAGCTACACGAGGGCTATCTGCGCTAGCCGTCCGTAATTTATCAGTGTAAGACTAAAGGGAAGGCAGCTAGTGATCACCACCCATGCCAACTCTTGGGCTACTCTTTTACCAACAAATAGTGGGATTGATCGCACATTATAACACCCCTACCGCTAAATGGACAAGCATGCTTGGTGTGACAGGAATTCGTACTCGCGACTACAAGTCTAGTGCCATACGCCCCTGGCCATGCTGGACCTTTTGCAAGGGATACTTGTTTGGATTTAGCATTAAACTATTCGACGTTTATCTGCTTTAATTAAGATAGAGAAAGGCAGCGTCAACTCTTGGGCTACTTTTGTATCAACGAAAAGCAGAATTCGCCACTACGTTATAACGACTCCGACTCTGAAAAGATAAACACGTTCGGTGACGGAATTAAAACCCGCCACTCGCAGATTGCGAATTGAACGCCTTTAACATCACAGGAGATGGCCAGGAGATGTCGGTTTGTGAGAAAAAAAACGATAAGATAAAAAATTAATAATAAATGTTCTTTTTAAAATGTTAAATTTTATAACATGTCTGTGTAAAGTAAAATCTTACCTAGTTTGATGTTATTAAAGTATTTGAAACGTTTAAAAAAAAGGTACAACTCATTTCATCTGTAACCACTGTTACCAGCGTCATTGTATGCAACAATTTTACATAATTCTTAAGACTGGTGTTTCCTGGGTTTATGTGTTACAGGTATGGAATTATTCATGGATTGCTTTAAAATGATGTAAGTAGTTCTTTAGATTACTTTTTTAAATCTTTATGTTTAGACACAGACACTTGTAGGGCTAGTTTGTTTGCACTTAAGCTCAAAGTTACACAATGTTCTATCGGTTTCTCTGCTCACTTCGGGTATCGAAACCCGGTTTCTAGCGTTGTAAGCTCGCAAACCTACCCTTATGCTATTGGAAAGCTAGTTCTAGGGCCTTAATATTGGAGATGGGGTGGCAAATGAGTATTTTGGGGCATCTGGATGCCCTATTGAAATAAAAAAGAAAACGACCTCCCAGGTACCTAAGTCTAAGTTAAGATCCCTTTGTGATTTATAATTTAAGTAAAGAATGGAGACTTTATAATTCACTATCATTTCGAATGTTTTTTGCTTTTTTCCTCTGTGGGTTTGGATAGAACAGAGGCGGCTACTCCTGACTTCTATGTAAGGGCAAATGTCGCCTTTGTCTCTTCGCTAGCTCCATTCTTATTTCTAAATATTCACCGTCATATATTTTAACGAGGCCCAGCAAAGCCAGATAGTTAGGGCGCTCGACTCGAAATATGAGGGTCGCCGGTTCGAACCCTCCTCACACCAAACATGCTTGCCACTTCGTTAAAATGTGACGGTGAATTCTATTATTCGTTGGCAAAGGAGTAGCCTGAAAGTTGGCGATGAGTGGTAATGAGTAGCTGTCTTCCCTCTAGTCTTACATTACTAAATTAGGGACGGCTAGCGTAGATAGCCCTCGTGTAGCTTTGCTCGAAATAGAAACAAAACAACAAACTATTTTAACGAACTAAATACAGCTTAAGTCTGCTTTGTATATAATAAATGTTAGCTTTGCAGGCTTGAAACATTTATTTATTCTTGACAAAACGATATTAGTAGGTTACCTGACATATATCCAAGACAGAAAATCGAACCACAAATTTATATCTTTGTAAATGAGGACATTAAAAGCTTTTCATTTTCAAGCTCTCCTCTCCATTGGCACAGCGGTATATCGATACCCGTGGTAGGTAGAACACAAATAGTCCATTGTGTAACACCATTCTTTAAGTTTAAAATAAAGAAAAGTAAAAAGGGAAAGCTATGTTGTCGTGTCTTAACTTGCATCATATTTGTTATAAGTCACACACACACACGGAGAGTAAGAAACAATATTTCTTGTATGTAATGCCAGTGCATGATGTGCTTTCCTACCTGGAAAATATTTGCTGCGTTAACAGAAAGATAGCTAGTTCAAATTATCTTTCAATTTGATGTCGTTTGAAATGCGATTTAATTAGAAAAGCGTGTGTGGTGTTTGTGTTATAGCAAAGCCACATTACCCATTTGCTGTGTCTACCGTGGGGAATTGAGCCTCAGATTTTAGTGTTGCACACCGGGGAACAATTAGATTACCAACTGATTCTTAATCTCACTGTTACCGTGAGGTTTGGCATCCAATGATATTATAGATATTTTAGAAGTGAGGTTAAACATACGTTTTAGATTATAAGAATAATGGATTTACCGTTATACGTTTATTTTAATACATACGCTTGTTTTAGTATAGTTTTCTATTTTGTATGTGACGTATGTTCTTGATTATGTATTGCGCAAGTTCCGTCTATAAATATAAGACTCAGTATTGTTTTTAAGTTTGTAAAACTGTTGTATATAAACCATTATTTGTAATAATTATTAGTGATAACTGTTATTATAAATAGTATCATTATTTGTATATTAAAATATATTTGTGTTAAAAAAGAAAAGTGTGTGTGTCAGAGTTATTGTTAAGGATCGCAAACTTGTTGCACATTAACGTATAATTAACTTTTGAATTTAAATTCAAATTTTCGGTTATTTGAAACAGTAATACGTTAACATACGTAAAATAATGAATCTGAGAGTCGTCCTAAGTAAATTATAAGACGTAACATAATTAATCTGTGAAGTACACCTATGAGTTATCAAACTTATTATCGTTGACTATTTTCTGTAAAACATTTAATATTATTATCAAACAGAGACTCATACACACTATATGTTGAAGCCAGAATAAGTAAAAGTTTGTTGAATTTCTGCACAGGAACAGCCACACAGATGTGGTTTAAAACTTCCAATGGCGCAAACCTGTTCTGAGGTCACTTGGTTTCAATTGAGCAATGACCTGCGCAATGCTTCAAATTCTGTTTTCACGGGAAATATTGAAGTAAAAATCGTATTGACCATTTTACTAGGCCTTGCTTTGTAATGTATGGTGATGGAGCAAACAGACGTCTGCGAATGTGAAAAGGGCACTTAAACAACTTCTTTGATTTTGTTAAATTATATTTAGAAATATGTACATATATATTCACAAAGGTTTTCTTGCTATATAACGCATTATTTTCACGCGCTTAAATGCGACAAATATCAAAAATAAGCGTGTATCTCTGTAGGCTCAGAAAGCGTGACGTCAGAGAGGTTGGATACCACAACACGATTCTTTTTATTGTGAGTCTGTCTTTTGATTTATTTTGTCCTGTCCCCCGCTGGGCTAGCGGTAAATCTACGTATTTACAACGTTAAAACAGGGGTTCGATACTTCTCAGAGGACATAGCAGATATCCCGATGTGACTGTTTCAGAAAACAACACACACATGTGTTTCGTTCCTCGAAGTTGCATCTTTGTATTTGGCAAACGGGTTAATGTGTGGCGTTTGGTTGTATCAAAAGAAGTGACAAAACACCAGATTTCACGTAGTCTCTTTCATTTTTAGTTTGGGAAGGACCAGACAACAATAAAAGCTTGAATTTATGACGTATAAAAACAAACGTTACAATGACAACTAGAAAGAAACACCGTGAAATATGTTCTATACGTTTGGCGAGAACATGTTTCGTCCATGATCCGATAAAAGCAACATAATTGGGATTCTGAAGTGCTAGAATTAAAGTATAGCAAAACGACGCAGTGTTGAAGTAATAAACTTGGATTTCATTTTCTGTTGTTTAATATAAATAACGTTAACGTATTTAACCATACAAAACGTAAAACTATTGGTTATCTTCGAAGGATTTGTACGTATTACAACTTTCCTGCGCACAAAAAAACGACTAGTAATTTTTTAAACTTTCAGATGGTCTTCTATCTCCATGACAACGTAATATATATCTGTTACTGTTTCCTGCAAGTCCTCTTTGACGATACCGTAATATACACATGCTTCCTTCGATCCTCCTTGACGACAACGTAGTATATATCTGTTTCTTTGATGTCCTCTGGCTGGTTGAAACTGATACGTTTAAGTGTTTTTAATACCAAAATTAAAATGGTGTTCCATTGTAACAAATCATTTCACTAAAAGGCATAGCTTAATCAAACATATCTTTTCAAGACAATATTGTATTTTAACGAACCATCTGATTAGAAGGCAGAGATAAGTTGATTTATTTCTGTAATACAGTGCTGAGATACGAAAAGAAAATAAGTGTTGTAAGTGTAGTATGAGTTTTGCGGTCTTCCTACTCGCTGCGTCAGCATTATCTTGTTTCTTCCTAATATCTACAGATATTGCATATCTGTCATTAAATTTGAATCAAAGTGTTAGTATTCTGAACTGACAATGGGGAAAATTAATGTCACGGTGAACAGTAGTATCATATATGGCGTGTACAAAATCTTCATCAATATCATGTATATAAAATACTAAACCATAGGCGCTAGCTTATAAACTTAAAAATGGAATTCATAAAAAATATTAAAGTGTAACATCAAAAGTTGTCGACAGATGACGCACAATGCAGAAAGTCGTTGTTGGCTACTGCCTGATAGGCTTACCGTCCATGACTGTACAGATACACAAAGATGATAGAAGTAACCTAAAACTGAAAATTTAAAATCAATTTAGAAAAAGTCCAATATTTCTAGCAACGAAGATGTTAATAAAATATTTAATTTGTTTTATTTTAAAATCGTTTGATAGCAGTTTTTTGTTGTTCTCTTTTTACTATTGTTGACAATTATAAAATCTTCATATTTAAAGAATAACTTTGTAAACTAAAGAGGAAGAAGAGTAGCAAATTGTCCGAGGTTTGTAAAATTCTCTAGATGGAAGATCTTGGTACGAGAAATGTTTAAACTTTGTGTGTTTTTTTCTTCTCAATTTTATCGTAGTTATGTAAATAATAAGTAAGATTAAAAATTAAATGGTATTTTTAAAGTTTCTTTCACTTCAAGCACAATTTACTCCGTATATAAGATCTTGTGACACTAGTAAGAATTATGTTGTTCATTTCTGTCAACATGAGATCATTCCAACCACTCTCCCGCTAGTACAGTGGTAAATCTACAGATTTAAAACATTGAAATCAGGGTTCCCCTCGCTGTACTCAGCAGATAGCCCAATGTGGGTTTGTTATAAGAAAACACACACAGACTACGGGTAACGTGGTCATATTCATTATATGAATGACATTTCACTTTCTTTTGAAATGCCTTAAAAATAATTTGAACCCAGATGTTTGCATTGTTAACACAAGCATATACAAGATCTGCTTCGAATTAGCTCTCTACTATATAAAATGAATGTTTTGCACCGGAGACAGACTGGCCTCCGGGGATACCGGGCAATTTCCGGGGGTGAGTGCATTTGAGACATTTTTAGAAAGTAATTTCAAATTGTAGTAGCTCAGTAAGTATATAGCATGTGATAATATACAGTGCCCGTATCTATCATGGCCAGGTTGTTAGGGCACTTGACTCGCAGTCTGAGGGGAGTGGGTTCGAATTCCCATTTCACCAGCCATGCTCGCCCTCTAAGCCCTAGAGGAGTTATAATGTTATGGTTAGTCCCACTATTCAATGATAAAAGAGTAACGTAAGAGTTGGTTGTGGGTGGTGATGACTATCTGCTTTCCGTCTAGTCTTTCGCTGATAAATCAGGGATGTCTAACGCAGATAACTCTCGTGTAGGTTTGCACGAAATCTAAACCTTTAATACTAATACACCCTTATTTTGGAGAGTTTAATTCCATAGCCAAGAAGGATAAAGAATTAATGGCTTACAAATAACACCCTCTCAAAGTAATCTGTCAAATTTGTGGAAACTTTATTCTCTTTTATATCGCTAGACTTTCTGTTCGTGAAGAGTTACATTCATAGGTCGCAGATAACTTAAACGTATACCATGTACAGTCCACTCCTTTTTCACTAGTTCAATGGTACATCTGAAGGCTTACGACGTTGAAATTCGGGCTTCGATTCCCGATTCCGGCGTTGTTTAGCTTTGTGTTTAAGAGCAATTAACCCAACCAAGATAGAGTCCCTCGCTACCACATGTACACACACTTATATATGTATATTGTGAATCACGTATTCTTGGATGTACTAACTGATGTCATTACCATTCCTGTTATATGCCGAAGTTAGAATATAAAAACCTCTGGAACGTCATTATCAAGTTGTGCGTGTTTCGTTTATTCTAATCGTGAACAAGATGTTAACTCAATAGCGCTACCAACTAGATAAAGTACACGTTTCTTCACCGTCCCAGTGAATTTCTTCTTTATGTGTATATATGTGTGTGTGTGTGTGTATAAGTATTAATGTAATCACAAACCTTTTCCAGGCGACTTTGATAGTATAGTTTGTTTTTGCTTCTCTCTGAAAACGCCAATGTTCCGTTCTTTTGACATTTTTAACTAAGCCTTGCGAGACTTGAAGTATAAAGCATTGAAAGAATTCAGTTTAGATAGGACGGAGGGCTTAGGGTAAGATAAGAAGCAGTAGAGATGTGGTGTTTTTCTCACGAGACAGTCATGTATTAGGAAGATAAAGCACTTAGGCCTATCTGAAATTAAGGCTCAAAGAGGATTTCGCCAAACGACACAATTGATGTCCGTGAACAAGATATGTGTATAGAAACCTATTAAACAATAGTATTGAATGTCGTACCTCGTGGCTTCCATTCCAATTTCTTGACCACTCTTCCATTAAATGACTGCAGTAATTTAACGAAGAAAAGGTTATACACACACATATATATATTTTATAGATAATTTAGAAGTATTAACTATTGTTATTTTTCTTGCGTCATTTTCGACAAGTACTATGTAGCGAGTAAGAAAGCTACGTATTTTAAGGTGACAATAAACATACTGATACGAAATATTGAACTAAAACAGTTCTTGTTTGTTTAGAATTAAGCACATATAACACGGATATCGGATACCTGGATTCTAGCTGTGTGAGTCTGAAGACATATCGCTGTGCCACTGGAGCGCCTGAAACAGTTTATGTTCTTAACTCGTTCGAGCAATTATCCATTGAACATTAAGCCTAATTTGCGTAGGTGGCGAGTCTTGCAAAATAGAAAAACTCTTGCTTAACCTTAACAATTAAATCCGTTATTTGTAATTAATAATTTAATAAATTGGATTTGTAAATAGCTTTTTCTATGCCTAATTTCATTGCTATTTTTACAACCAAACTAAAATTAATTTCTTAACATTCTTGGTACTTACAGAATTAGTAGTACACATGTTTGTTTTTGAATTTCGTGCGAAGCTACACAAGGGATATCCGCGCTAGCAGTTCCTAATTTTGCAATATAAACAGGAAGGAAAGCATCTAATCATCACACCAACCGCCAACTCTTGGGTTACTCTTTTATCAATTGACTGTCAAATTGTAGGCCTGACATGGCCAAGCGCGTAAGGCGTGCGACTCGTAATCCGAGGGTCGCGGGTTCGCGCCCGCGTCGCGCTAAACATGCTCGCTCTCCCAGCCGTGGGGGCGTTATAATGTTTCGGTCAATCCCACAAACATGCTCACCCTTTCAGCCGTAGCGGCGTTACAATTTAACAGTTTGTTTGTTTGTTTTCGGAATTTCTCACAAAGCTACTCGAGGGCTATCTGTGCTAGCCATCCCTAATTTAGCAGTGTAAGACTAGAGGGAAGGCTAGCACAGATAGCCCTCGAGTAGCTTTGTGAGAAATTCCGAAAACAAACAAACAAACTGTTAAATTGTAACGCCGCTACGGCTGAAAGGGTGAGCATGTTTGATGTGATGGGGATGTGAACCCACAACCCTCAGATTACGAGTCAAGCGCCCTAACTACCTGGCTATTGCCGGGCTTCACTTCTGCATGTAACAGGAGGTTTGGAAAGATAAACTATCTTTGTATTTAACAGGAGGTTTAACGGGTAAACCACTTCTGAATCAACAGTTTGGCAAACAGAAAATTAACGTGACAACAAGGGTAAGAAAAACTAATACTTTCAAACAAAGGGATGCGAACTTTAGAGTTTCTTAGAAATTAAATAAACAAAACAAACCTAAGAAAAAAAAACTACAATATAAAACGAGAAAAAAAGTAACAAAACTGAATGTGATGTCTTCAACCTAATGAAATACGGCAAACAAAATATGGACAGCTATATCTTTTGCTTGGAAACCTTAAAATACCAGTGTAAGAGTTCACGAAAAGACAATTTAAAAAGGGACTTTTTTTTTTTAATTTGAAACTATAGCTATAAACAAATCACAGGGACATCTTTACGCTAGGTCAATAATAAGTTTATATTTTCAAACAGTGATAGCGTGCAAATTTACGAAACATAGAATAGAAATAATATTAATATAAAACTATAGAATTGTTTGTTTGTTTTGAATTTTCGCACAAAGCTAATCGAGGGCTATCTGTGCTAGCCGTCCCTAATTTTGCAGTGTAAGACTAGAGGGAAGGCAGCTAGTCATCACCACCCACCGCCAACTTTTGGGCTACTCTTTTACCAACGAAAAGTGGGATTGACCGTCACATTATAACGCCCCCACGGCTGGGAGGGCGAGCATGTTTAGCGCGACTCGGATGCGAACTCGCGACCCTCAGATTACGAGCGCATGCCTCAAAGCGCTCGGCCATGCCGGACCAAAACTATAGAGAGATATATATTATGATTTAGTATACCATAATCGTGAAAATCTATTTATTTAAGCCTGGGAGTAATCTACTCCCAGCCAAAAGAAGACAGCCAAAAAGTAGGATTGGAGTAGGCCCAGCATGATCAGGTGGTCAGGACACTCGACTCGAAATCTGAGGGTCGCGGGTTCGAATCTTTGTCACACCAAACATGCTCGCCCTTTCAGCTGTGTGGGTGTTATAAGCGACGGTTAACCCCACTATTGATTGGTAAAAATAGTAGCCCAAGAGTTGGAGGTTGGTGATGGTGACTAGCTGCCTTCCCTCTAGTCCTACACTGCTAAATTAGGGACGGCTAGCGCGAAATTCAAAAACAAACAAACAAACAAACCGTCTAGGATGTTCACGAAGAATTGTTCCCCTTCAATCCGCACATAAGTTTGATTTTTCACTACAACGCAGTTAGTTGTTTTTTCTTAACTAGACGAGAGCGTGTTTCACTTGGATGAACTAGGACTGATGAAAGGAAAACCGTAAACGGTGCCGATAAAAGTTTGTAGTTTAGGGTTTCTGGATGTTTGGTGACGTCATGATGCATTTTCTTTTTTATCTTCTTTGATGGAAGGTATCATAGACGTGTGATCAAAGCGACCAGTCCAACAAATATTCTAACACATTAAGAACGACGCGGATCTCTTCTAGAGCTTCTTATGGCTTCGTTCTGCTTAGTAATAGTTTACCATCTTTCAGGTTCCAACGTATACATTTTCACTCTGCCCAGACGACGTGGTAGCAGAGATGATCAGTTGGTGAGCAACTCACATTCTGCTCTGGGATCGTTCTATCCTCCCTAATCAAGCTTGGCGACCTTAGGCTCCCGAAAGGTCATCATATTGACGATGAGGTTAGTTCGCACGCCCGATCGACATAGGTCAGCATCCAATCCCAAACCGTCAACCAACTCCGACCTCTAACTAGCTGTATGGCAGACGAACGCCACAATCCCCAGTTATGCTCATTATTTTCTGGCACCCTCTTTACCATCACCAGTCATTTAACGTCTGCAGAAACTGGCAAAAAAATGTATTAATAATATATTTTCTGACGTTTTGTTTAACAATATTAGCCTCGTTTCTTCAGCAGAGTTAATTTTTTTGAACTGTATAGCAAAAAATATTAGGTGTTTTTTTACTGACTATTTTTCCACTATTGGATAAATATTGTCACATAATATTTGAACAAAAGGAGACAGGTCTAATTTGCAGTGAAAACGAGTTTGGTTTGGTGTGTTTTGAATTTAGAGCAGAGCTACTAGAGGACTATCTGCATCCCTAATTTAGCAGTGTAAGACTAGAGTAAAGGTAGGTAGTCAACACCACCCACCGCCAGCTTTTGGGCTACTTTTATACCAATGAACATAATAACGCCTCCACGGTTGAAAGGACAAGCTTATTTTGTGTGACTTGGATTTGAACCTGCGACTCTCAGATGACAAGTCGAATGCCTTAACTACCTGGCCATGCCGGATCCCAATATACATCACATAAACTGAGTAACAAATCCAGCAGGTAAAGCACAAATATTAACAATGTAGGTAACAGAAAAACAGCAAGAGAAATCACAAGCATAATCACGGACTTCTTTCAAAAATATTGTAAACCAAAGAACAACACGGCATTATAACACTTATTATCAATCTAATAAAACAAAACACACCTACAACTCTTGATACAACATGTAATAGACAAAATTATACCTAGCATCATACCACAATGAATACTCTTATAGTATCACATATAAGTATAAAAGGCTTCAGTATTGTAAGAAAAATATTAATAAAAATGAACTGATTAACAAAATAGATAGTTACTTAATACATGACTGACAAAGACCTAATACTTCTCACCTCTAAACATCATAAACAAGAAACTAACAGGCCAAATAAACAGTGTTAGGCTAACAGAATCTTTGACCCAAATGTAGCTCAATTTTATTAAAATTTTGTATGTAAAGATAGGATTATATATGTGTGTGCGTGCGTATGTATTACTGCTGAGTGGAGCTGTAATTTGAACACGGACTAATAGTGAAACAATGGATGAGTGAGGCTGTTGAAAATACACGAGTTAATATTACCTGATGAACTGGACATGGCACGAAAATGATATGTTAATTAAGATTGTCATCAGTGGACAAAACTGGACAAACTGGGATTAATGTAACAACATAACAACGGTTGTTACCTAGGATTTAGTGAAAGTGTAACAAAAATACCAGTTCCAGAGAAGAAGAAAAGGTCAAAGTTAAATCTGACCCTTCCTGGTTCAAAACATGAACCGGACCTCGATGAAGAAGAAAAACATGTGGCCTAAACACCCTCTGTTGTGTCAAATACATATTGTTAGATGTCACAATACCTAAGTCACCTTCGTTGCGTGTGAAATACATATTTTTAGATATCATAATACATAAGACCTCTTTGTTGTGTGTAGTACATATTGTTAGATATCAAAATACCTAAGTCCCCTTTATTGTGTGTGTAATATATATTGTTATATATCACAATACCCAAGTCCCCTTTGTTTTATGTAGTACATATTGATAAATGTTGCAATACCAAAGTCCCTTCTGTTGTGTATAATACATATTATTAGATGTCACAATGTCTAAATGAATAGATTCAAGATGTCACAGGTCAAACGTAATTCGAATGTTTGAAAATATTTACGTTTTGAACTTTCAAAGCAATTTATGTGCACGTAATTACTGTTTGATTGTTGATCTAAAATCTTGTTTTTTCTAAGCTACATTTGAATAATTAGTTGAGAGTTTGTTTATAGGGAGAGTAGTTCAATAATTTAGTTTAACATTATAAAAACGATTGTTAATACATTTTTTGATAGATTGTTTAGGCAGAGTATTCATGATGAAACTTTGTAGAATGGACGGCAACTGCCTGTTGTGGAGTAGAAGACAACGTCTCGAATGTCTTCAACCTTTCGTCTTCAAGTCATTGTTGATACATTGTTTTCATTTCGTCCATTATATGTATTACTATCAAATATTTCATGTTTGGTAAAGTAATGGCTATTTAACCAATCACCATAAAAGTATCAATCCTGGTTTTTACAGGATTCTGGGGGAAAAAAAAACACATTTATTGTTAGGTACAAACCTAGACCATGAGTTATTTGTGCTGTGCCTACCAGTGATATCGAAACTCATTCTTTGTTATCGCTAGAAGACTCTAGACTTACCGTTGAGCCAATAGAAGGCGTATACTCTTTTGGTTTGTCTGTAGTTAAGCCCAAAGCTACATATTAGGCTATTTGTGCTCTGCCAAACACTGGTATGGAAATCCAGTTTTTAGAAGTCCATAAACATAACGCTTTGCCACTTTGGGGCGTATAGGGTTTTGAAAAAAGATGTATATTAATTCATTTTCAACAACGCATATATTAACGATAAGAAAGAAAAATAGAATATGATTGATTGGAATTACTCACAATAGGCTCTTTGTGCTCTGCCCACCACGGGTATCGAAACCCGGTTTCTAGTGGTGTGAGTCTACAGACATACAGCTGTGCTAATATTGGGGACGTTCTAGTGTTTATTGCGATATATATAACTCTTGAAATCAGTACTAGCTATTCGAGTGAACTGGAAAGATTGAAGTCAGAATCTAATTTAATATTTTTTATTCAAATAAGCTTACTCCCTCTTTTGTATTTATGTTTCATGACACATCCAGTTTATTTTTCTTTCACTTTTCATAATTCTAATCTTGTGAAGCAGCGAGGGCGAATGGAAGTCCATAGATTCATACACACTTTTCCAGCTTTACCAACTTGCTAAACATGGGTACAAAAACGGCATTTAGAATCACACAGTCAGATATTTCGAAAAGTTTTTGATCTTCCGCTGACAGTTTTTATGCGGCCCAGCATGGCCAGGTGGCTAAATCAGTCGACTCGTAATCCGAGGGTTGAGGGTTCGAATTCTCGTCACACCAAATATGCTCGCCCTTTCAAGCGTGTGGGTATTATAATATGACGGTCAATCTTACTATTCGTTGGTAAAAGAGTAGCCCAAGAGTTGGCGGTGGTGATGACTAGCTGCCTTCCCTCTAGCCTTACACTACTAAATTAGGGACGGCTAACGCAGATTGCCATTGTTTAGTTTGGCGCGAAATACAGAAACAAAACAAACGTAACTATTTCTGGTCGCACCAGCTTCTAAGTAGTAGCAAACGAACCATTTTGTCCCCGAGGGTTTTACAGAGGTGAAACATTTCGTCCAACCCCTTAGTGTATCCGAATATGATACCAAATTAATGTCTGAATTACTATTTTACATATTAATTTCCGTTTAATGCCTATTGTTATTAAAATACAAGTTTAAGTTCTTTATCCAAGTTACGAACGGTAATTATTAGGTCTATTTACTTATATCCTCTAATGTAAAGGAATTCCAAATTTGGGATTCACTTTCGAAGAATCCCTGTAAATGTGCTTTTGCGAAATAGTCTGGTTTCCTAAGAGGTTGGGTGAAAATTTTTACCTCTGTAAAAACTTCGGGGTCGAGACAATTCGTATTGTACCAGATTGAAGTTAGTGAGACCAGTAGTTTAGGAGAAGGGGTTTTGGAAAATCCCCTGATTTTCTAAGTAGTAGGATGAAAATATATTTGTACGCAAATCTCGAGAGTAGACGATTTGTTTGGTACCTTTTAGAAGTCGTTGTGGCCAGCCGTTTAGGAAAAAAATACGTGATACACAGACATGAATCATATTATATTCAACTGTAGGCTACTTTTAAATTTTATAACTACTACTTACTACGTGGCGCGTGGTACCAATTTGTGGTATCTTCAACTGTAGGCTATTTCTTAACACTTCATAACTACTACTTACCATGTGCCAATAGTATCCTTAAGTGTTGGTTATATATTAACAAGTATATCGCTCTTTTAATACTCTTTAATAATATATTTCTTACATCTTGGGTTCTGATATCATATTGCTACATTTTCATCTTTTGTTTACATCAAGATATTTAATACTACATGATTGTAGCTACAGCTATTGGATATATCTTAACAGTTCATATCTTTACGTTAACTATATTATGTCATTAATTCATAGCTCCATTAACTGCTTGCGGTTGGTACCATAATATTACAATATAGTATTACTAGCAGGTGCCCGTTGAAACATTTCAATGGTAAGTTTCCTAAAAGTTGTGAATGATGAATAAATAACAAAATGTACAGTCAATCTAATTTCTAACATCATAGCGTATGTGCAGTAACATTGTCTACTGGTTTTTTTTGCAACTGTATTTTGTCATTCAATGTGTTATTTGAACAGAAAACGTTGCATTGCGTTATTCTTCAAAGAAAGGAAACTGACTACAATGTATTGTTGGAAAAAAATGTTTGGGCTTCTATGCAATGGGTGCATGCAACACAATAGGACGTTCAGCTTTGCTAAGTAGCCACAGAATTTTTTTTTCGCTTGATGCCACCGTTCCTTGTCCTTTTATTGAGCGCCAGAAAAGATTATTACCGTAGTGAGCACATTTTGTCAGTTGTCATTTGTACAAGTGTCAAAGAAGAGATAGATATTCAGTTCCATTCAAATCAATTTATTCGAGTGGTACAATAAAATCATACATATATGTATAAGAACAGAACAACAACAAATATATAGTAAAACAAATTCCTTTCTCATGTGTTTTTTCGTTCGTACTCCTATCTTAGAAATATTCCCTTCAATCAGCTGACGGTCGAAGTACCATTTTTTCTCTCACACAAAACGAAATATTTTACTTCATAATAATTTTTTTCTTTGACTGTTCAGCTCATAAAAGACTCACGGATTGATTTTAGATCGATTTGTGAAATTTTAGAAATTGCAAACAAATGAACAATTTTCCTGTGATATACTCTTAAAAAGAAATATTATGATAGATCATTATTTTTATAAGATCAATCATTTAACAGGTACAGAGAGTGACAAGCAGACATTTGGCTATTATATAAATACATAGAAAGATATTTGTATTGCAATAGATCTAATTGTTACTTAAGTGTCACTCCTCATGCCACTTTTTCGTAGCTCCATCTTTTGTTATACAATAACAAAATATAATTTTATGTAAAAAGCAAAGTTATTTGATAGTTTGCTTTGAATTTCGCGCATAGCTACACGAGGGCTATTTTCGCTAGCCGTCCCTAATTTAAGACTGTAGGGAAGCCAACTAGTCATTACCACCCACCGCCAACTCTCGGGCTACTCTTACCAACGAATAGTGGGATTCACTGTTACGTTATAACGTTCCCACGGCTGAAAGGGCGAGCATGTTTGGTGTGACAAGGATTCGAACCCGCGACCCTCGGATTATGAGTCGAGTGCTAGCCATGCCGGACCTATTTGATAGTTATATTTTATACGAAGGAGCAACAGCTTTGCTTTAATACTAGAAAAACAAAAGACCTTATAACATCGAATTTGTTATCTTTGACCACTCAGAGTTTTGGTTCATAGTTTTTTCATGAACGTTCCATTAAGAGTGTGCAATAAAAGAAACAATAACAAAGTTGGTGTCATAAGCTACTTTATAACTAGTATTAAAACGTCGTTTACATACCAATATGCACTACAGAAATGAAATAAAATCTCCACCCACTACTTATAGTGTGATTCTTCAAGCACTAATGAAACAGTTTCATCTGTTGCTTATTATTTGAACTACATGGTCGTTCGTAACAGCTTCTGTTATTGGTTACTCTGTTAAAACATTTTTTATCGAAGTATGTGAAGGCCTGACAGAAATTAAGACTTAAAATCTCACTTTGAGGTTCGAACTTCAACCCCTTGTTTTAAAAACTGTTAGTAATAGAAATTTATGGGATCATTATCTAGTCATCAACGACTGTTATAGAAAACAATAGATAATAATAGAAGCACCGGGAAGTCAAGGTTCTTTCTAAAGTAGTAATAAAACATTTTTTTCGAATCTAGATCAAAGTTTAGCTCGTGCTTTCAAAAATTTGATCTACCAGTTAAATCCCGTTAATTTCACTCTCTTCAAGATTATGGTAAATTTTGTTGTTCCTTAAGACAGTAAAATTTATACAATTTTAGTTTAGTTTTAGATATTTGTTAATTGTTGGTGTCTGAATTAAATATTTTCCTAGTGGGACAGAGGTAAGTCTAGGAATTTACAACACTAAAGTTCTAGGTCCGATTCACCTCAGTGGACACTGCAGGTAAGTCAGTGTGGCTTTGTTCTGAAACAAAGTGAATGAAAATTTATTATTCGCCATTATTTTATAAAAGTGAATGATTAATATAATTACATAAGTCCACACATGTTTAAGCTATTGACGATATATATATATGTGTGTTAATTCGAGCTTTATACATTTTTTCCATTGATATAACATAAATTATAGTAAACAATGTATAAAAATTGTTTTTTTTAAAGTACCATCATAACTTTCTAGTGCAGTCGTGAATAAAGGGTGTTATGAAAAATTAAATATTGGTTAAAATAAATTAAATAAGACATAACACACTATCCTTAAATCAATCTATAGATTAACAAAGATACTATCACAAATCTAAATTTAGGATTAGAACAAAGGCACATTGGCTTGTTTGTTTATCTCTAATTTCACACAAAGCGACACGAAAGCTATCTGCGCTAGCCGTCCCTAATTTAACAGTGTAAGACTAGAGGCAAGGCAGCTAATCATCACCACCCACCGCCAACTCTTGGACTACATTTTTACTAACGAATAGTGGGATTGACCGCCACATTATAATTTTCTCCCGGCTGAAAGGGCGAGCATATTTAGTGTGACAGGGATTCGAACCCGCGACCCTCCGATTATAAGTCGAGCGCCCTAAAGGCCTGACCATGCCAGGCTTCGGTAAGTTTGTAGGCTTATAACGCTAGGAACCGGGTTTCGATACCTGCTGTGCGTAGAGAGCACAGACGAGAGCCCATTACGAGTTTCATGGTACTTCTAATATCATGGAGACGAAATCAAATGGGTCTAGCATAATCAGGAACGATTTTTTCTTTTTTTTTCGTTTTGCAACTGTATATCCATTATATCTTTCCCAATACTCTCTTGAATTGCTGAATATTTTTACCGTTTCTTGTGGTTCTTTTTGACGTTAAAATGCACCTGAATGAAGAAAAAAACGTATTTCTGAAAGTTTGGTATGCCGTTTTTTACTTACAAAATAAGCTTTTCTCTTGACCTAATGGTCTTCGATATGCATCTATAAATCCGAAACTTTCAACTCTTCTACTGTACGGCTAGTTTTTGTTTTCAAATGAAAAAAAAACACAATCCAACTCCATCATCATCGGATCAGATTGTTTGTTTAATGATTTTATCAAATTAAAACATGTCATTTGGAGTTTAAATTTGTTTTCTTTCTAATACTTGCTTTTCTAGCTGTCTTGTCTTCGAGACACTTCTTTCTTTACTATGACATTGAACGGAAAATGTACAGATATTTAAACGTTAGTGGCAAGGGAAATGAAGTTAAAAAGAGCCACTTTAAAAATGAATTTAGTTTCTGAATGTTAAACTATGGTAATGTTAAAAGTGAGATAAAAAGAAGTTTGGAAATATTGTTTAATTTATCAGTGTTTCAGGTTTAAAATTACATGTTCTTTTTTAAATAATTTATATCTAAGTATTTGATACAGAACAAAGACAGACAACAACAGGAAGATAAATTTATAAATATTAAAACAATGCCATTTTGTATTTTAAAATAAAAATAGTATACGTATGTATATATGATACATTTCAATGTTTTTGGAATATACAACACTTCTGCAACACATTTGATTGCAGCATCAAACTTTTTTTCAACGTGAAAAGTTGTGAAGTTAAAACTAATCTTAAACTATCATGAAAGCTTAATTTTAGACATGATTTCGGAAATATTTGGTTGTTGAATGTGGCGCAAAACTGTTTGAAAGCTTTCTGCGTTATCGTCTCTAACCTAAAAGTAAGAGTTTTGGTGTGTTTGTAGTTAAACACAAACTCACACAATGGGCTATCAATGCTCTACCTACAACAGTATCGAAACTCGATGTTCAGCATTATAAAACATCTGGGGGGATAAATGTGACAGATTAGAGTTCCACCACCTATAGCCAAATCTTAGGTTACTCTTTTACCAACGCAAAATGGGATTGGCCGTTACACTATAACTTTTCTACGCCACAAAGGACGAGCATGTTCGATGACGAGGCTCGAACTCACGATCCACTGAATGCGAGTCGAACGATCCCTAAACACTAGACTATTTCTAATAATAAAAGTAGGGAAATGTAGTAGCAAAATAAATCATTAAAATGTAGTAGTTTTTAAATGTACGTAACATTAAGCTAACAAATTAAATTTTTTACAAAGATCGAAAGAGAAAAACTATGAAAAATTATACGTTCTAAACAGGTGTAAATAAATTTTTTTATGAATAGTAATATTCTACTTTGATCTGGACTTAACTAAAATAGTGCTTAACGCCCAGGAGAACATTTCAAAACTTTATTTCTATTTAGTTTCTCACTCAATAAAACAAAATGTTAAAAAAAAGCCAGTTTCAAGTGTCATAATTAAAAAAAAAAAGGTCTGTTTGTTCAGAAATAAGCACAAAGCTAAACAATGGGCTATCTGTGCGCTGCTTACTCCGGTCATTGAAACGCGGTTTTTAGTGCTAGGAGTTTGCAACCATACCGCTATGCCACAAGGGAGCTTCAAAAAAGGAAGACACAAAATAAAAGCAACTTAGAAAAATGTTCATCGTTAAATTTTCTTTTACTGGTATTATGAATTTGTTTTCACAAAAGTTTTTTTTTGTTCTTTTTTTTTCAAATACAGTCAAACATATATTTAGCTTTTTGTCCTTATTTAGGGTACAGGGATATTAAAAAGTCTAAAACAATGAGATAAAACTTTTCTTTTTATATCCATTGTACCAGGCTCAAGCAATTTAAACTTTCGAGAGTTTGTAACAATCGTCGCTGCTACAATTATTTTTCTATGAACAAACACATATATAAACTCGGAAACATGCTACAGTCTAATCTAAAAAATTACATCTGTCACACGATGTTGGACAGAACATCTGATAACATGTTGTGTATTGTTTGAGCTTTCTAGCACTCAAGGTAAAGTGCAGAGGAACCAATGTAACAGAACAACGTGGGAAACTTGTGAAGCACTGCAAATGTGTAAACGCAGTTCTCTTGATGTTGTAAAAAAGGGCAGCACTTAATCCGCTATGACGTTTAGCCCGGTAATAAAAGTATGAACGAGAAATATATCTCACTTATCCAATCCATCCCAAATGGCATTATGACCTTTGTACCATATAAAGAACGACGCGTATTCCATATATCATGTTTTGTTTCGTACTTATAAACAACGGATATAAAAATTCCACATATATACTTTAAGTTCTAGTAAGACGTTCTTGCGGATGTTTCAGTTATTAATTGATAAACATGCTCTCCCTTTCAGCCGTCGGGGCGTGATAATGTGACTATCGGTCCCATTATTTATTAGTAAAAGAGTAGCCCAAGAGTTGGCGGTGGGTGGTGATGACTAGTGCCTTCCCTCTAGTTTTAAATTACCAAATTAGGGACAGCTAGCTCAGATAGTCCTCGTGTAGCTTTGCGTGAAATCCAAAAAACAAAACAACAACAAAAAGTTAATAGATAATCTACATGCTATTGTTCCTCGTTTGTTTGTCACATAGTCACACAATTGGCTATCTGTGCTGTATCCACCAAGGGTACTGAAACCAGTTTTTTTTTAGTGTTATATGAGCCTTGAGATACTGGGAAGGAAGGACAAGGGTAAAAAGTAGCAAACGATCTACTTGGGCGATGTTGGGTTTTCACAGGGGTTTCAGTTTTGGCGTCAGATGTCTTTTCATCGAAAGAAGTAATAAGACCACAATGCAGATGAAATGAGATTTGAAATCAATACGACAATGTGACAGCACAGTTACGATACAATAAACGCTGTCAGCCAAAATTTATTACTTTATATCCACTTTTCAGTTAAGGGTAGCTGCAATGGTTTTGAGAGTTATCGGCCCGTAAGTGTCATTTATCTGTCCAATAATTTCACATCTCGCGCTCATTTCAAGCCCTGGAGTCTTACTATAAACTAGAATAACTTATGACAATTAGTAATGACGCTAAGGACACAGTAATTTATTGACCGTTGATATTAAATGTTTTTAATGAACGGAAGCCTGAGATACATTGAACATGATCTGTAAACAGGATGTTAACAATATATCCTGTTGTTGATTATACGAAATTAGTGAGTAAAACAGTTTATGCAGGGATACATAAACCGTTTTTTTATATTACTTTTCAAGTGTTTTTTGTGTTTGTGTGATTTTATTCTACGAAAACCACATCGGGCTAACTGCTTTACATACCGAGCAGAATCGAACCTCTGATTTTAGCAATATAAGTCTATAAGTCTACCGCTGTCCCACAGTATCAACTTGTACAAAAAACAAAGTTAAAGTTAAAAATCCAGACCGTTTTCTATTCTGTTAAAAAGTATTTTTAGAAATGTCAGTAAGTAAAGAGACGATGAAATTATTCAGATTATTATTTAGTTAAAACCATTTCAAAATAGCAAACAGATATAAGAAAATCCACTATTTATTTTTCATACCTTTGAATAGCATTTTTTAACCAACCTAAATAATCTTTATGTAAAATTATTTTGACACTTCAAAAGATTTAGAAAAAATAAATAAAAAACAGCATTTCGGATAGGTCAACATTAAGTTTAGGGTCTGTCACAAAACTTACTTTTTGTGTAGTTTGTATTAAAGTAACTATATGGGTTTGTTGGGCTAAAGATTCTTCCACAGTAGGTGTCTGTGACTTTTTGGCGATAAATTTATAGCACGCACTCTGATTGTGGTAAAATAATATATTCAAAACAAGTTGAACGTATGTACAGAAAATTCTTTACGCTATGTACATTATAGTTGTATCTTAAATGCTATACAGTTCTTTTTTCCTTATCAAAGGTTCACTTAGGTCAATTCAATTATTTTAGAATTCAGTTGACAAGCTGCAATACTTTTCTTAAACACTGCTAGTTTATGATTAATCTTTTCCTTTTCTTTTCTCTCTTTATTACATTTACCACAACAGTATCGATGTATAAGTTGCTTTCGCTGCTTTTGAGTTACTGTAGTTGTAACATGAACTTTTGATATTTAGATCTACTTCCAAACTGTCGTCTGTTTTTCGTCAAAGTATACACACGCAGGTTCAATTCCTTTTAGGCCCGGCATGGCCAAGTGGGTTAAGGCGTTCGACTCGAAATCTGAGGGTTGCGGGTTCAAATCCTGGTCGCACCAAACATGCTCGCCCTTTCAGCCGTGGGGGCGTTATAATGTGACCGTAAATCCCACTATTTGTTGATAAAAGAGTGGCCCAAAAGTTGGCGGTTGGTGGTGATGACTAGCTGTCTTCTCTCTAGTCTTGCACTGCTAAATTAGGGACGGCTAGCGCAGATAGCCCTTGAGTAGCTTTGCGCAAAATTCAAAACAAACAAACAAACAAAATCAATTCCTTTTTAACACCTTTGAGAAGAAAAATCATTCTAATAAAATGTTAGAAAACTGTTAATCTTACTTTAAGATACCAACCGTTAGGCTCTTTATATCTATAATGGTTACCTTTACGTTTTTAACTTTTCTCTGACCGAAACTCTCTTTCACTTGGCTTTACTTTTGGCTCTCTCTGGTCTCTCTTCTGATCGGCGCTATATGTGTCTTTCACTGTGGCACTCTATAAATCTCCGTAACCTCGACATCAATAACTTACAACCACAACTTCCAACAATCGTCTGCTTTTAACTACCCTTATTATAAAAATGAACAATTAACCAGTAAAGAAATATTAAACCACAATATAAATTAACTAATACTACCTTCACTAAACAGTCTTTTATACCTCACAGGGACTTATCACACTAAAATCGTAAGTTGTAGCGGTGACAGAGAGTAGACAGCCCATTTGAAGCTTTGTTCCTAAACAAAATGAACAACATTAAAAAAATCAAACGAATAGTGTCAGACAAAATCTGGACAAATTTACCTTTTGACTAAGCATCTCGCATCTTTTAAAGAAAAAACAACTGTAAATATTTCCAACGTTTCCTGTCCAATTTGCATCTCAACATGGCGTTTCATTGTTTTTAAAGTGCAAAGCTATATAATCGACTCATTGCCTGAGATGTCCTAACCTTGGGTGTCGAACCCAAAATGATAGCGTTATAAACCTGGAAACTAAACCACCCGGGGATAAACAAATGCGATCTTCAGTGTGTGTGATATACAGCCAGGTTTAAGTCGAACTTGGACCAGTTACTTTATAAGCTTTTATCATTCCAAACATGCTTATCCTTTCAGCCGTGAAGACGTTATAATGTGATGGCCAATCGTCTCTATTCGAGATGCTAAGAGTTGGTGGTGGGTGGTGATGACTAGCTGCTTTCCTTCTGGCCTTACATTGCTAAATTAGAGATGGTTAGCGCAAATAGCCCTCGTATAGCTTTGCGCGAAATAAAAAAAACCAAGAAACAAACAAACTCCTTATAATCTAGCTTGAGATAATTATATAACTGAACTGTGACATTTATACATCATGTCGCAACTTTGCCATATGTAATTACCGAAATTACCCTTACGTCGAGCAGGATGTACTTATTATTGGTTGTCTGATATTTTAGTTATAGTAAGCTAACACATTTCACAAATGACGAAAAAATATTCCCATAAAACTAAACTCAGGTACAGCATTGCAATAAAATTGACAAAAACTACACAATTGGCTATCTGACTTGATCCCACAATGTATATCGGCTATAAGTCCGCGGACATATTTCTGAATCACTAGGGGTAGAGGGGATATTGTGGTTGTTTGAAGTTAAGCTACACAATGAACTATCTCTGCTGTGCTCACAACGGGTATTGAAACCCGGTTTTTAGGTTTTAGTTGTTATTTAACCTTCTTCCTGTTTTCTCTGGTAGAGGCCGCTACAAATTAGCTTTTTATGAAAAGTTATTTGGAAACTTAAAGAATTTAAATGTAGAGGAAATTTTATTAATGAAATGTGCTAATTTTGATACTCTGTTAGCATAAGTTTCTTATATAAATTCATATCGGCAAGACGTCTTTCACTAACTTTGATTAATCTGAATTATGCACAAATCTATCTCCCCGTAATTTAGCAGTGTAAGACTAGAGGAAAGCAGCTAGTCATCACCACCCACCACTTACTCTTGGGCTCCTCTTATACCAACGAATAGTGGGATTGATCGTCACATTATAACGCCTGCACGGCTGGAAGGGCGAGCATGTTTGGCGTGATGGAGATTCAATCCCGTGACCCTCAGATTATGAGTCAAGCGCCATAACCACATAACTATGCCGAGCCCATATAAGGTATTGATTATTTGGTTATTCTAGTGTTTTCAAATAAACGTAGCTTGCAAATTTAGCATAATCATGGATACTTTATTAGATTTGTTATATTAATGGTTAGCCATGATGTTAATAATCAGAAATAAAATGTTTTTCTTTTATGTCTTACTTCAAGCAGACATATTAAATAGATCCTCAGACCGCACAAGGGATTCGGTGCTGAGTTCCGGTTTCAATGGCTCCAGCGGATGAAATCGGGTGACTTTTCTTCCCTTTACGAGACGCTAACCCATCGTAGACACCCTCCAAGCTACCCGCTTGTACCCACCATACATTTGGGTAGAGTGAAACAATAGAATAAAAGTGTCTAAAAATTGGGTTTTGAGCCCAGATAGCCCATTGTATAGCTTTTTGGATGACAACATAAAACAAACCAAATTCATACAAAATAAAAAAACGAATATGGGGACATTTCAAATCCCATTAAAGACCGGGAGGCTAGAATGGTACACAAATTTTTTTTTAGTCATTGGCTTTAAAGAGTTCGAATATTTTTATAGAGGGCTCTGGGTTATCGAAAACCAAAGTTTGAATAGCAGTTTTATAGAAAATAAATTTTTTCGATATTCGTTTTCCAGCATTGGAAAGTAAAACGTTTTGGTTTTAACAGATTTTATTGATTTTCGTGGACTTTCCGTATTTCATTCAATGTTTTAATTCATGCATGTTACTAATTTATAATCTTATTTATTCACATCAAATAAGTAAGTTGTACAAAGCATTTGGTATTTACAACTCCGATTGTCCTGATTTTTTGATTAACATATCTCTTACATGTCCATATATTTCTCTTTCGACAGTTAAAATTTTATAGGTCATGATCTGAAATTGATTGTTATTTAATTTAACTGAAAATCATGACAAATATTGAAGAACAAAATACGTCGATAGTTATGAATATATATAGAATATATATATGTTTATACTACAAATATAGCTTTCTCTATGTAATTAAATGCACCGTATTTTTGTCGGCCACACATTTGTAGATATATTTGTATTATATAAGAAAAACATACTCCATGTTTCGGATTACCCAATCTGTACTGCTACGCTACTTTCATGTTTATAATTGGATTATTTGTATTTTGGTGATAAAAAATACAACACTAATTTTTAAGGATGGTAAACGAACAAAGGGGATGTTGGTACTTCTTTGTACATTCTTTTTATCTGTTATTACTGCTATACTATTAAATGTGTTCGAAAGAATGTTGGTTTGTTGAATTTTGCGCAACGTTACGTGACAGGCAAACTGTGCCAACTGTCCCTAATTTAGCAGTGTAAGCCTAGATGGAAGACAGGTATTTAACATCACACACACCGTTAATTCTTTGACTATTCTTTTACCAACGAACTGTGGGACTGACATTACCATTACAACAACCAACGAGGATTCGAACCTACGACCTTCTTAACCATCAAACCATGCCAAGCATCGATAAGTTCGACATGAAATTTGTATAATATCCTGTTTAGAGTTTGCGTATGAATCTATAATAACGTACTTTTCTCTGAGGAATATGACTTGATGACACAACGTATGAATTAAATTGTCATTCTGATTAAGTTACTACTCCGCTATAAGAAAAACATCACCGTTATAACAGCACATTTCATGTTACACAACACACATAACCCGAAAAAACTAAAACTTATGTACGATCCCCTAAAGATAACTGTATGAACATGAATTTGTTCTTTGCTGTGTAATTCTTCATAGTTTTTCACATTTTCAGTAGTGGTAATTAAGATCCATTAATAACTAAAGACCCAAGAGGGACATTAACTTAAAGTTCAAATAATTATTTTTAGTGTCGCAAAAGATTTATGGCTAATGAGAAGATAATTCTCATTATAGCCGACAGGAGAGAAACAATAATACATATTAAGCTTGTGCCAGACCTATCAACGCTTTGTTATGTCTGTAACTATTGAACAATGTGAAGTATTGTTGTCAAAAGATTCCTTTACAACACATTTGGAGAACACTATGCCCCCACTATTGAACTTTCTTCCCGATGTTCTCTCAGAACCTTAATTTGTTTGTTGGTTAGCACAACGCTACATAATGAGCTATCTTTGTTGTGCCCACCATGAATACCAAAGCCCAGATTTTAGCATTATAAGCCCTCAGCCACTAGGAATCAAAGTTTTTATTGTAACTCTCATCCCTGTAGGTCAGTGGTAAGTTTTAGTTTTACAACGTTAAAATCCTGAGTTCGATTTTCCATGGTGAACAAGTATCATTTTATGGCGTTACGCTAGAACAACATTAACAACCCTTAAATGCTTTACTTATAATGTGCGCGTAACCTCAGAGTGTAGATTTTAATTATTGTATTACTTGTTATGTATGATATAAGTTTTAACTTAATATTTTCCTATATAATTTGTACCGTTTTGATTCTCATAACAGTAATTTGAGTTTGATAATTTTTCACTCTTTATTTTTCATCTTTCTCCAGCAGCCCCCGAAGAGTCCGCAGAAAGTTTATAAATTCACAATGTTGAAATCCAGGATATGATTCTTCCTTGAAAAGATCGCAGGAAGCAAGCCATCAATGTAATTTTACGCTGACAAACAATGTACGGTCTCATTACGTGACAGTTACAAGTTATGAAATTATTTTGTTTAGTTTTTATTGTACAAGGAAATAGTTTCGCTAGAGATGTTTCAGAACTATCTCAAGTATAAACGCTCTATAATCATACTATATAATGGAACGTTTGCTTGTATGATACAAGAAAAACTTTTTTATTACTAATGTCCAATCCGCAGCTTCACGAAATTTTTATTCTGTGTGGATGTAGGTTTGCAATAGGGGTCAATATTCCCGTTTAACCTCCGTTTTCCATCACGGTTAATTTTATTTTTCTCCATTCTCAGGGTGCAGATATAGCGTCATGAATACTTCACAAGCGAATCTATTGCAGTGGCGCCACGGGTAATCGGCTAGTGAATATTCATCCAAATTCATGTTTGAAAAGTCTCTTTCAACATATTTTATAGTGTATGTACCAAGTCTCCTTCGTATCGTACGAATAAAGGCACTTTAAGAAAAACTAACACTGTGCTATATCTATATAAAAGGTCTTATAGATAGAGAAAACATTCTGGCTGTAATATAAACGTGTAAAGATTTAATATGTGTCAGCAGTGAGTCATTAAATATTCCAGTTCTGGATATTGATTCCGAACTGAGTAATCGAGTACAACACATTCGTATTTATAATCGCGATCTATGGATCATGAGAGAGTCATGGCAATCAATTGTAACAACACTATGCACGATAGCGAAACCTAACACCAGATAGATGGTTTTGCGGATCGCTGTGGCTCCGTTCTTATATAGTTATTCAATCATCCAATTTCTATGAGACAGATGTCACATGTTTTTAAGTCAACAATGCCTTGTAAGTCGTTCGAAAGAATGTATAATTCTACATAGTCATAGCCAATAGAAAAATATTTTGCTTTTATTTTGAAATATATAAAGACTACAAACTTTGTTTTACAGATTTGCATTGATAACACACAGACGTTATTACAAGTTTTATTCTTTAAGAAAAAAAGACTAAACCAGTCAGAATACTTAACCAGAAAAAGAAAGCGTTTCTTTCTTTAAAATAATTGGAAAACTTACATATAATTTTTTGTAGAATATAATGCCGAGAGATTTTATGAAAATCACATAAGTAAAGCATTTGTTGCATAAAGTTTCATTTGTTTTTGCTGTCTGAAAACATTTATTGAGTGATTTGTTATTTGACTGTTTACGAATTGCGTACACCAAGACAGAAAAACGGTGTATATTCTTATGATTATTGTTCTGTTTATTTGTTACAACGTTACGAAGTTGTAGCGACTTCTAAACAATAGCAAAACATTGTTGTTTGCGAATTACATACACCAAGACAAAAAGACAGTGGATAAACGTATCAGCATAAGACACTATCATCATTTGATTGTACCCTAAATAAATTATAGCAAACTAAGCCTTATTCCAGACAAATGAGGTAGTATGTGTTATTTATATCAAAAGATAATGGAAAAAAATATCTTGACATGGTTCGCAACAGGTGGTTAACCTTCAAGCCAACGCATTCTGTGATTTAAGCTAAACCACTAAGCGTTCTATATATAGGAAAATGCCATGCTTTCTGATGAAGTTGATCACATTGGTGTAGACAGTTGATGACCTTGCTACATAACTCTGATGTGGTGACCATCTTCGCACGTCACGGTTATTCAATTATCCTTATACATAATAGAAATACGGCTGAGAAGCGAATCTAACTAATCTTAGATATGTTAATTTTCCAAAAATTGTAGAGATCTGGGGTTCTTAGAAATAAAATTCAGTGTTCCAGAAGAGAGGATGGTGTGATGTATGTGATGCTCTTTGCTGTCGATATGCGATGTTGCCTGTGTATCAATGAGAAAATATTTTGTCTAATTACTCTACCATTTCAGCTAATACTTTGAAGACAACTTCTAAAAATATTAGGGCAAACTTGCACCTTTCCTGCAACACTAGTGGTCATTTGATATATATATATATTTCATTTTCTATATTTCTTCTCACAGAAAGAAGAATTATTTCAAAGGTCACACAGAAATGTTGTTTTCTGACATAACTAGAAACACACTGTAACTTTCCTTGTTCGTTCTGCTCAGTATTTTACTTTTCTTTGTATAGCTGTTTGTATTCTGTGGTCTTTACAAAAGCTATATTCTGTGTTTATAATTTTTTTTGCATCTAACGACACGTAGGGGTCAATTTATATTTAATTTATTTAGTTGCAGAGTGTATTTAGAACAAGAGCTAATTTTTCTATAAATTCAATTACACGTCTTAATTTGTGTAAGAAATTTAAATACACTAACTACACCTTGATTTTAATAATTCTATTTTTTTCTACGTCGTGTTATGTTACTGTTTTGGAACCCATTATAATGTGATAATACCTTTTGTTTTACGTGTGAAGAATTCTGTACCTTAATGAGCCCAATAAGATTTCCCTTTAATGATATGCGTAAATTACCTTGTTTTCTTTATAAAATATAACAAAACTACAAACACTTGAAAGTACGAGTCTAGAAATTATAGAGGAATCGCTGCTAGCAAACTGATCTAAAATCAGTTTAAGCTGGGGGTTTTTAGGGATGGGGGGAAGACTAAAATCTCAGTTTTACTTGTTTATCGGTTGCCAGCTGCATTTATGAACAACATAGCCAATTTCCTGTTGCTCTCTGGGACAGGTGTAAGTCTATGAACTTGCAACGCTAAAATCAGGGGTTCGATTCCCCTCGGGGAAATACAGCAGATATCCATACGTCTGTCTCCTATAAGAAAAAAACACACATATGTTTAATTTTCTAACTTAAAAGACTAGGCCTACTTGTTTCATGTTTAGCCAGTCGTCATCAGTCATTATTGACCTAACTACGTTGATGAGACAAAGGTGAAAGCTGGCTGGAAGAATACGCCTTATAGTCTGATATAATAATACTAATCAGGCTTAATGTTCCGTACTGATTTAAGTGAATCAGTACACGGATCAAGTGGACGTTCATCAGAGTAACTCTGTACCTTTTCTTTCTTTTATTATTTTCTTTCTTTTAATACATGTCAGTAATTCAACGACTCTGATCATCAATGGGGCTTTGAACAACCCGTAAATATTACCCATCCAAACCTGCTACATAACCGCTTAACAGAGGTGTTTATATTTACAAAATCATTCTTTTTACAAAGGATTTTCAGATCTACCATACTGGCAATTTTGGATTTCAGATTCACTTGTTATATGGAATATATGTCTTGCTTATTACGGATGACCATGCAGGAAGTTAACTTATAATTTGAGTGATTCAGTAGTCTTTGATTTACAGTCCATTTGGTACGAGTCGCTGTGTATTTACCAAGTAGAAAATCGAGGATAGTTGGGTAATGTCTGATCTTGGTTGTTTAAATATTTTACTTCATGACTTATCAGCTTTTGGATTTGTATATGTTATGTACGTGAGTGTCTTACAATAAACACGACGTCCCTTTCTGAGTCTTTCAGCTTTTCTAAGAATAGCTTTTTTGACATTTTTATTTTGTTTGGGAATAATTCTTAATTCGATTTAAAAAAAATATATAAAATTACATATGTTGCTAAAATGATTAGGTATCATTTCTAACCAATCAGATAATTCATTTCCAGTTCGTACAGCCAATTACAAGTCTCCCGCTGGTAAAGTAGTAAGTCTACGGATTTACAATGCCAAAATCAGGGATTCGATTCCCCTCGGTGGACTCAGCAGTTAGCCCAATATGGCTTTTCTATAGGAACACACACGCCAATGACAATTTAAAACTCCATTTATTTCTCTGCTTCTAAACAATGAGTTATCTGTGTTGTGCTCACCACGAGTATCGAAGCTAGATTTTTAGCGTTAGAAGCCTTTAGACTTACTGTCAAGCTACTGTGGATAGCGAGAGGCTTTTATTTAATAAAAGAAAATAAAATTTCAAATATTAAATTTCTGTGTAATTTTTAGATTAAAAGATATTTTTTCTTTAAAAGTATAATACACATAACGTCTGTATTCAAAGTTCAATGCTTATTTTCATAATAGTAAACACATCATGGTCGCAATATAACAATCATCCCATGTGGTAAGAAGACTCACATTTCGAGATAAACTCGCACCTGATGACTCCTAGTTAATCTGAATACACTTCTACTAAATCATCAAATTACTTTATGCACAACCTTGATGTTACTTCTTTTAAACTGTGCTCACTCATAATTCTTCTTTCGCTCTCTCGTTTTTTAATATATTCGCCAAAAGCACGTTTTCCCGACAGTAACAATGCACCAACCGGTCCAAGTTGCTCTCCTTGGAGGCCACCATTTCCTTACATGGCACGTGACTTAGCCCAAAGATGCCAAACAATCGGGTAAATGTAAGAATCAAAGTGGTCGGAGTTCTCCTTCGTGCGTTTCACACCCTCTCCCTCAGCTCAATTCCGTGAGACTTCCCAACACGCTCACGTGATAAAGGGAGCTTGACATTTATGTTCGATAGAACCTGCCGCGTGTTTATCTGACGACTTGCGCTACTCGGAGAGAGTGGTTGTTTGCTTTGTGATATCCTGCTACGCCCTAGTTGGGTTGTCGCTTGTTTGAAAGAAGAGTGTAAAATAACCAGTTTAAGACTATTAATATATCCTCGTTTGTTGATTGGCTACTGAGTTTTTCATCTCCAAAATTCTACAGTTTAATTTACAAAAAACGTCTGGGCTGAAAGGTAAGATAGTAACTACGTAATTAGTGACTATTTTTTATACGTGAAATTACGACTTTACACGAAGAAGATTCAATGGGACCAAGCATTAACACCGAAGAAACACTGTAAGCCTTACAGTAACATGAACCAAAATATTTTATTGCAATTCTAACCTTATTCGTAAATTATGGGATATATATTACAACTAGATGTAGGTATAAGTTTGATTGACTGGTTTGCTTGTATATTTTTTAGTCTTGATTGGTTAGTTTTTTATAGAACAAAGGCACATTGGGTTAACTGCTGTGTCTACCGCCAGGAAACGAACCTCGGATTTTAGCTTTGTAAGTCTGTATACTTACCGCTGTTCCACCGCTGTGACAGCTACAGTTTTATTTATATAGTATCTTGAATTCTTATACATCATCCACTTTAAACAAGTAATACCTTACTGAAAGAAAGCGATTTGTGTTTACAATTTTAACTTTGACTTAACCAATGTCAAGATTATACTTGCAAACAAAACAGAAGAAACTGAAACCCAATAGAGATATTAAATCAATAGCAAAAATCATAAGCCTGGAGGTAACAAATAGCTTCATCTACTTGATTTAATATTGTTCAAAGTAATAAGTTTGAGATGTATTGATTGAAAGTACCGTGGCTGTCAGTTATAAAGTGTGAAATGTTTTTTTTTTTTTACAGCTTTTTCGTCATTTTATTTTACGCGTGGTTTACTACACACATGTCTTACATCCGATAAGATATTGCTTGTTTATTGCAAAATCATAAACTGATTTATTTTATGCATCAACTTTAATATAATTATTACCAATCTATGGCGGAATAGGTAGTGTTTAATTTGTTTTAATCTGTTATTACCTAATGCACTTCATCACTAGAAAGAGGACACATAAATGTCTCACCCAAAATTTCACTCCGCGGTGCCCTCAAATGTTTATAACAGGTTTAGTGAAAATTGGTCAAGAGGTTTCACCGAGTGGACATGTATACGAGCTGGTAATTAATAGTAGTTTTTGATTATCTCACGAAGAAAACTGAGAGTTAAAAATTGGATAAGTTTGTTATCATCATGTTGATTTAAATATTTGGCAGATTTGTTACTGTGACATTGATTTAAATATTTGGCAGATTTGTTACTGTGACATTGATTTAAATATTTGGTAGACTTGTTTCTATCATGTTGAGTTGAAGATTGAGTAGCTTTATTTCCTTCATGTTCAGTTGAAGATTGAGTAGCTTTATTTCCTTCATGTTCAGTTGAAGATTGAGTAGCTTTATTTCCTTCATGTTCAGTTGAAGATTGAGTAGCTTTATTTCTGTCATGTTGAGCTAAAATTGCATAGGTTTGTTTCCATCATGTAGAGTTAAAAACTGGGTAGCTTTGTTTCCTTTATGTTCAGTTAAAAACTGGGTAGCTTTGTTTCCTTCATGTTCAGTTAAAAACTGGGTAGCTTTGTTTCCTTCATGTTCAGTTAAAAACTGGGTAGCTTTGTTTCCTTCATGTTCAGTTAAAAACTGGGTAGCTTTGTTTCCTTCATGTTCAGTTAAAAACTGGGTAGCTTTGTTTCCTTCATGTTCAGTTAAAAACTGGGTAGCTTTGTTTCCTTCATGTTCAGTTAAAAACTGGGTAGCTTTGTTTCCTTCATGTTCAGTTAAAAACTGGGTAGCTTTGTTTCCTTCATGTTCAGTTAAAAACTGGGTAGCTTTGTTTCCTTCATGTTCAGTTAAAAACTGGGTAGCTTTGTTTCCTTCATGTTCAGTTAAAAACTGGGTAGCTTTGTTTCCTTCATGTTCAGTTAAAAACTGGGTAGCTTTGTTTCCTTCATGTTCAGTTAAAAACTGGGTAGCTTTGTTTCCTTCATGTTCAGTTAAAAACTGGGTAGCTTTGTTTCCTTCATGTTCAGTTAAAAACTGGGTAGCTTTGTTTCCTTCATGTTCAGTTAAAAACTGGGTAGCTTTGTTTCCTTCATGTTCAGTTAAAAACTGGGTAGCTTTGTTTCCTTCATGTTCAGTTAAAAACTGGGTAGCTTTGTTTCCTTCATGTTCAGTTAAAAACTGGGTAGCTTTGTTTCCTTCATGTTGAGTTAAAAACTGGGTAGCTTTGTTTCCTTCATGTTCAGTTAAAGATTGGACAGGTTTGTTTCCTTCATGTTCAGTTAAAGATTGGACAGGTTTGTTTCCTTCATGTTCAGTTAAAGATTGGATAGTTTTGTTTCCTTCATGTTGAGTTAAAGATTGGGTAGTTTTGTTTCCTTCATGTTGAGTTAAAGATTGGGTAGTTTTGTTTCCTTCATGTTGAGTTAAAGATTGGGCAAGTTTGTTTTTTCATGTTGAATTAAAGATTGGGTAGGTTTGTTTTCATCATGTTGAATTAAAGATTGGATGGGTTTGTTTCTTTGATGTTGAGTTAAAGATTGGGTAGGTTTATTTCTATCATGTTGAGTTAAAGATTGGGTAGCTTTGTTTCCTTCAAGTTGATTTAAAGATTGGGTAGATTTGATTCTATCATACTGAGATAAAGACCTTGTAACTCTGTTTCTTTTATGTTGAGTTAAAGATTAAGTAGGTTTCATTTTATAATGTTGAGTTAAAGATTGGATAGCTTTGTTTCTATGATGTTGAGTTCAAGATTGGGTAGGTTTGTTTTTATCATGTTGAGTTCAAGATTGGGTAGGTTTCTTTTTATCATGTTGAGTTAAAGGTTGGGTAGGTTTGTTTTCATCATGTTGAGTTAAAGATTGGGTAGGTTTGTTTTCATCATGTTGAGTTAAAGATTGCGTAGGTTTGTTTTCATCCTGTTGAGTTAAAGATTGGGTAGGTTTGTTTTCATCCTGTTGAGTTAAAGATTGCGTAGGTTTGTTTTCATCCTGTTGAGTTAAAGATTGGGTAGGTTTGTTTTCATCATGTTGAGTTAAAGATTGGGTAGGTTTGTTTTCATCCTGTTGAGTTAAAGATTGGGTAGGTTTGTTTTCATCCTGTTGAGTTAAAGATTGGGTAGGTTTGTTTTCATCCTGTTGAGTTAAAGATTGCGTAGGTTTGTTTTCATCCTGTTGAGTTAAAGATTGCGTAGGTTTGTTTTCATCCTGTTGAGTTAAAGATTGCGTAGGTTTGTTTTCATCCTGTTGAGTTAAAGATTGCGTAGGTTTGTTTTCATCCTGTTGAGTTAAAGATTGCGTAGGTTTGTTTTCATCCTGTTGAGTTAAAGATTGCGTAGGTTTGTTTTCATCCTGTTGAGTTAAAGATTGCGTAGGTTTGTTTTCATCCTGTTGAGTTAAAGATTGCGTAGGTTTGTTTTCATCCTGTTGAGTTAAAGATTGCGTAGGTTTGTTTTCATCCTGTTGAGTTAAAGATTGCGTAGGTTTGTTTTCATCCTGTTGAGTTAAAGATTGCGTAGGTTTGTTTTCATCCTGTTGAGTTAAAGATTGCGTAGGTTTGTTTTCATCCTGTTGAGTTAAAGATTGCGTAGGTTTGTTTTCATCCTGTTGAGTTAAAGATTGCGTAGGTTTGTTTTCATCCTGTTGAGTTAAAGATTGCGTAGGTTTGTTTTCATCCTGTTGAGTTAAAGATTGCGTAGGTTTGTTTTCATCATGTTGAGTTAAAGATTGCGTAGGTTTGTTTTCATCATGTTGAGTTAAAGATTGCGTAGGTTTGTTTTCATCATGTTGAGTTAAAGATTGCGTAGGTTTGTTTCTGTCATGTTGAGTTAAAGATTGGATAGCTTTGTTTCCTTCATGCTGAGTCAAAGATTGGGTAGGTTTGTTTACATCACACTATGCTTATTATAACCAGTACTTTGCGTCCAAACCCTCCAGGTCAGCTGGGATACGACTGACATAATAGTGATTTAATCGCTTTGTATATTATCGGATTTTTTGAACAGCAACTGTTATGGTTTAAAGCATATTAAAAAAGAACTTGTAGTTAATATTAACTATTTTTAGAGCTAGATAGATAGTCGTAAATACTTCGAATAAATGATCTATTTCTGTAGATAAGACGGGTTGGATTGAAAATATCGGGACTGGGAAAATCCAATGTTATGAAATCTGAAATGATGTAGAAATTATGCAGCCTGAAAGAGAGTAGTATTTTAAGAACAAAATAAAAATAACTTTGTTTGTGGATGGTGGGGGTGGGACAAATAACAATAATGAACGTTTTGCTTACGGCAAAGAAATATATAGTAAAATGTATTGGGGGTACGAACTACAACAGCAACTAAGAATCACGCCTCATTTTACCAAGTAAATTTTAGCGAGTACAAATTGGTACGTGACTTAATTATATGAAGAAGTTTTTTGGCAACAAAACTTGTAGAGGCGTGTTTCAGATGAACTCTTTAGAAATCAAATTAGTATTTAAGACATGACTCTGGGTGTTTGTTAATCCACCTAGAACTGGTTATTTTAACATAAGTGACAATTTTTAGGTCATGTATTTCCGTTGTAGCTACTTCACAAAATGCCTTAGGACTAAAAGTGATGTCTTAAATATGTCCTTGATATCATAAAGAAGCGCTAGTTATAAATGATAGATTATCATAGGTGTCGTTTCATACACACACACACACACACATATATATATATATTTATATATACATATTGTTTTTCAGATGCTCGAAGTAATCAAAATTGACCATAACTTACTTCACAGATTTATCCTTCCTCAAAGATCGACAATGATGTCGTTATGTCTGTGGACTTACAACGCTAGAAACCAGGTTTCGATACTTGAAGGGGGCAGAGCAGAGAAAACCCATTGAGTAACTTTATGCTTAACTTCAAAAAACAAATAAACGTCCTCAAAGATAGTTTTTTTTTATAATCTGTTTGTTTGTTGTTATTATTGTTGGATTTTTTGATAAAAGCCAAACAACATTTGGCTATCTGCTGTGCTCTCCGTAGAAAATCGAATCCCGGATTCTACTGATGAAGTTTGTAGGCTTATTATTCTCTCGTTGAGGTAAAAAAAAACAACAATAACTAAAAAAAGAATATGTGATTGAACCAGCTTACAGTCGAAGGCCGCAATCACCACAAATCTTCACGATGGGGTATTAATGTTGTGTCTACTACAGGTATCG